>NC_057811.1:354011343-354014762 GCF_018294505.1 Triticum aestivum | reverse complement strand
CTTGCCGCCACCCGAGGCCGCGCCGCCGCCTCCTCCTCCGCCGTTCGCCGGCGTCGCCCCTCCTTCGAGCTCCCCTCCTCCTCTCCGCCCGAGCCGGCGTCTCCCCGAGTCCGGCGAGCCACCGGGCCCGATCCAGATCTGGCCGAACCCTAGGGTTGACTTCCTCCCCCGTTTTTTTCTCTGTCCTAATGTTTTTATATTATGTGCACCTGTTCATCGTATCATAACTCTCTGCATATAGCTCCGTTTCGTGCGTGTGATATATCGAAATGTTCGTCTCAGGATGCTCTTCATTTTGTTACATTGCACCATATTCATTTGAGTCCATATTGATGCCCAAATCTCTGGTGCAAGAGTGCTAGTTGCTGTTATCTGCTGTTACTTATCAGAACTTGAGGATTTGTTATTTTTGTTGCATTTAATCTGTGCATCTTATGGGCATGAGTTTTGTATGGGTTTTGATGTATGCCATGCCATATTTACAGAGGTGTATTCTATGTATTTTTATGATCTATGTGATGACTAGCACAAGCATGCAAACTAGGCTCCGTAATGTTTCTGATTTCAGGGACTAGTGATTTTACCAAGTCTGTGACTGCTGTTATTTTGTTGCTATGTATCCATGTGGCTACAGAGAGATCCATGCTTATGTTAGAGATGTTCAGTAAGGATGTTTTGTAGATATTATTGTAGATGCTCCATTCATGCCCTTTTTTGCAATTATGGAGTGCCATAGCATGACTTAATCTTGCTCTACTTTTGCTATAAAATATTTCTGGCAGATTGTTAACATGATATTCAATTTTGCCAAGCTTGTTGTAGTTGTTTCATCCATGCTATGTATTTGTTCTTGCCATGGATAGCTTCATAAACATGCCATCGTGCTTTAAGTATGCTTGTTTTGTCATGCATTGCTTTGTGGTGAGTGCATCAAGCTCACCAAGATGCCTTCATATTATTGTTTCTGCCATGCTCTGTTTTCTGCTAAGTCTGAAACCTGTTAACAAAACTTGCTATGTTTACATGGTTGCCATCATATCTTCTGGTCCTTTTTGGCTTATGGTAAGTAAGGGATTTTTGTCATATGCATTTAGTAAAATACTGTCATGCCTTGTTTTGCCATGTTAAGTTCCTGTAGCATGTTGATTTCGTGCTCTGAACATTGTTACCTGATGCTGTTTCAGGCATGTCCAGTAATTTCACCAAGTCTGTGAACCTGTTATCTTTTGCACTTTTGCCATGCTTGTTTGAACCTGTTATGTTATGATCTAGACGTAGCTCAGTGTTCATCTTTTATCAAGCATATTCTGTAGATTACTGTCATATGCTTTGTTGCTATATTAGAGTGATGTAGCATTGTTACTTGTTGCATTGTAAGTGCTATCATGCTGTTAATCGCAGATTCGTGTCATTCTTGTTTTGCTCGCCATTTGCAAACCGTGCATCCGTTTCCGGTGATCTTTATATCGATTTAAACCGAAATCATCTCATCTTTCCAGTGGCATGCTTGGTTTGCCAAGTTACTGCCTTTTTCATCATTTTCCTTCCGGAGCACGCATATGCATCGCATATCCCATCTCGCATATCATTCATGTTTTGCATCATGTTGCTTGTGCATTTCCCGTGATTGATTGTGGTTCCATTGCTTGTGTTCTTGTGTTGGCTAGAGCCGGGAGACGAGTTCGTGAACGAGGAACCTGTTGAGTACGCTTACGAGGATCAAGCTTTCGACAACTCTGAGAACCTTGCAGGCAAGATGACCATACCCTCGAAATCACTTCTATCTTTGCTTTGCTAGTTGTTCGTTCTATTGCCATGCTGCGCTACCTACCACTTGCTATATCATGCCTCCCTTATTGCCATGTCAGCCTCTAACCATCCTTTTCCTAGCAAACCGTTGTTTGGCTAAGTTACCGCTTTTCGCTCAGCCCTTCTTATAGCGTTGCTAGTTGCAGGTGAAGTTGAAGTTGGTTCCATGTTGGAACATGGATATTTTGGGATATCACAATATCTCTTATTTAATTAATGCATCTATATATTTGGTAAAGGGTGGAAGGCTCGGCCTTACGCCTGGTGTTTTGTTCCACTCTTGCCGCCCTAGTTTCCGTCATACCGGTATTATGTTCCTTGAGTTTGCGTTCCTTACGCGGTTGGGTGATTTATGGGACCCCCTTGGCAGTTCGCCTTGAATAAAACTCCTCCAGCAAGGCCCAACTTTGGTTTTACCATTTGCCACCTAAGCCTTTTTCCCCGGGTTTTCGCGAGCCCGAGGGTCATCTTTATTTAAACCCCCGGGCCAGTGCTCCTTTGAGTATTGGTCGAACCTGTCAGTCGCCGGTGGCCACCAGGGGCAACTCTGGGCTCGCCTATCGGAAGCTTGGACAATCCGGTGTGCCCTGAGAACGAGATATGTGCAGCTCCTATCGGGATTTGTCGGCACATTCGGGTGGCTTTGCTGGTCTTATTTTACCATTGTCGAAATGTCTTGTAAACCGGGATTACGAGACTGATCGGGTCTTTCCGGGAGAAGGTTTATCCTTCGTTGACCGTAAGAGCTTATAATGGGCTAAGTTGGGACACCCCTGCAGGGTGTTATCTTTCGAAAGCCGTGCCCGCGGTTATGAGGCAGATGGGAATTTATTAATGTCCGGTTGTAGAGAACTTGTCACTTGACCCAATTAAAATACATCAACTGTGTGTGTAGCCGTGATGGTCTCTTCTCGGCGGAGTCCGGGAAGTGAACACGGTTTGAGTTATGTATGACGTAAGTAGGAGTTCAGGATCACTTCTTGGTCATTACTAGAATACGACCGTTCCGTTGCTTCTCTTCTCGCTCTCATTTGCGTATGTTAGCCACTATATATGCTTAGTGCCTGTTGCAGCTCCACCTCATTACACCATCATTTCCTATAAGCTTAAATAGTCTTGATCTCGCGGGTGTGAGATTGCTGAGTCCTCGTGACTCACAGATTCTACCAAAACAGTTGCAGGTGCCGACGATGCCATTGCAGATGATGGGATCGACCTCAAGTGGGAGTTCGATGAGGAACGTGGTCGTTACTATGTGTCTTTTCCTGATGATCAGTAGTGGAGCCCAGTTGGGACGATCAGGGATCTAGCATTTGGGGTTATCTTATTTTCATTTGGATTTTACCATAGCCGGTCTATATGTGTGTATTTTGGATGATGTATGATTATATTTATGTATTGTGTGAAGTGGCGATTGTAAGCCAACTCTCGTTATCCCATTCTTGTTTCTTGCGACAAAACCACAATGCGGTTATGCCTCTAAGTCGTGCCTCGACACGTGGGAGATATAGCCGCATCGTGGGCGTTACAGCGCCGGCGGGGCGGCGGCGGTGCACGCCGGCGAGGGACGGGGCGCGGACGACGAGGACCTGAGGAGGCGGCGGCGGGCG
>NC_057811.1:353632225-353688519 GCF_018294505.1 Triticum aestivum | reverse complement strand
TTCTTTGCTGATCTCGATTGTGGTTTTTCATCCAAGTATGTGGTGATTTTTTTAGAATAGGAAGTATGTGGTGATTAATAATGCAAAATTTTATTAGCTTCGATGCCATGCTATACATAGTGGTTTAAATAGCTTGTGTTTCTTATACTGAAAAGTAATTCAGAGTTTGTTTCTGTTTCAATTAGAGCCCTGATGCAGACAAGGATTGTGTGGTTGTACATGTCACTCGCTATGAGGCGGATGACCTGAATATACGCACTGGGAAAACAGAGTTCTTATGCTGTTGGATCCTGGAAGACATTTGTGGTTATACCAATGAAGAGTTGTATTCCAGCCTCAGTGTTGTCAGGCGTGTTGTCCAGGGTGTACTGAAGCACAAGAAGTTCAAAGCTACTCCTTCGTTTGTGAGGCATACTGTTCTTGTCAAGCTTACGCAGGAAGATGACGTGGCATGACTCCACAAACAAGTTTATCAGTGGCAAGGCCACAAGGTTGTCTTCATGAAGGTTCACAGGATTGAGCTGCTGCAGGACGTCCTCGATGATGTTCATGGCAAGGTCCGTCTTGTGTCCAGCCCAAATTAGCTCGAGGCATGAAATAGTTGCCCCAGCTAGTGTTTAATAGTAGTTTGGATTGTGTCTTATTATCCGAACCTTGCCTGTTATCGACCCCTCTGGGGCTAGTACTCTGTTTGAATCTGTCTATGGGAACTGCTGCCACTTTTGTGTGCCTGTGAATCATGTGAGAACCATCGTAATTGTTGCCGAAACAGATGCGTCCTCACTAGTTTTTTCATGAATATGGCATGGTAAGACATAAGTTGTCACGGTTTATCATACAAGCAGTGTGTTTTTTGATGAAATAGAGCACTCATTCGAGAACCGTGCGCCGACGTATACATAAGTACTTGTAAACACTGTTGGTGCTACCCCACTTGTAAGCAGTTGTGCACAACATGGCACATTGGCTCAGCTCGCTTCAACACTAGGCTGTCGACCAGCTAACAATCAACAATCTGCTGTCTGACATATAATCAACTATGTATCTTGTTACAGTGGTTCATGCAGTTAATTGAGGCCACAATGTAATAAATTCCAAACGTTCACACGCTAGTCCAGCGCTCATGTAGAACACTCACATTAAAATCGTCTTCATAAAAAACTTGAAAAGCATAAGTTAAGCAATTTTATACATCTCAATGATTCATAGAACATAACAAACATATACTAGTTCACAGCAAAAGACAAAGTTGTGAGAAGGTTTACAAATCAGGAAAAAACAAGCAAGGCTTCTTTGAGCAAAGGGCCTCCCGGCAGGCTTAAATTTCCTGGAGTTCACTCCGGTTTTTTCTTATTGCCACCATTCAGGGTTACGTTCTCTCATTCCAGAATAACCAATTATAATTGTGGTCTCAGCTGGAATGCTGAACTGAACCATCTAGTGTACTGACCAGCAGAAATGCTTATGCATTCCACTAAATTTAAGCACCGCTATTTGCAGAAATAATAAGACCACAATGCCTCTTGTCCGCGCACCTGCCCAAAAAACTGCCGTGCAGCCGTGCCAGCTAGTCCTCGATCCATGGATGAACTGGTAGAAAGTGCATTCCGGACTAGGATGCAGTTGTTTTCGCTCGTCCCTGCACTGCAATCAGGAAGTAAAATGTACGAATCAGCTTCTTTTAGATTGTGTTGGTCATTCTACCTTAGTTACTAGTACCAATGTAGGGATACCTTGAAGAAGGGAGGTTAGACGACGGCAACGAGGGATAGCCATCTCATTTTGCGCAATTGTACTAAAACTGAGGTGTGTGCTTTTGATTGCGCGGATAGAAACGATACGGAGACAGACATCCCTGTTTGCGCAAATACGAAATACGGTTATTTAAACAGTGACAGATATTACTACTTTCCCCCGTTTCCTCTTAGAACCAAGTCCTAGATTCATGCTACAACTTTCCCACTTTCTTCCCTGTTTGAACCAACGCTTTGAGTCGACTGTATGAACTAGCTTTACTTCTAATAATAGTAGAAGTCTAGGTGGCTTTGGAACAGCGGACGGAAGTAGAAAAGGATCCACACGAAGGGAGCTGGGGCAGTAGAGCAAGGCAGGTTTCGAAGGAATATATACCTGAGGGTCGTCGGCATGTGGCAAAGACGGCGTCGGGAGGCCGCATCTTGGCAACAATACCGCAGGGAGGAAGAAGGGATCGGAGGCCCTCCCGAGCCGGCGCTCTCTTGGAGAGAACGGCACGGCCGCCGATCGGGACGCATGGGCAGCCGTTGGTCTCCTCCCTCGCCGCCGACGACAGCGTGAACGATGCACCTACACCCCTGCCCCGATCGAGGTTGTCCGGCCGAATTTGTGACCAGCCGTGAGCTAA
The DNA here is from genome assembly GCF_018294505.1 of Triticum aestivum. NCBI lineage: Eukaryota > Viridiplantae > Streptophyta > Magnoliopsida > Poales > Poaceae > Triticum > Triticum aestivum. The sequence goes on along the minus strand of NC_057811.1, from coordinate 353,686,136 downwards.
GAGAGAGTGTGGCCGCCTATGTGTTGCTTAGATCTGGAGAGCATGAGAGAGTGAACGAGAGGAACTCTAGAAAAGCAAGCGCTAAGGCTCCTGCTTTTATATATAGTGGAGTGATTTTGTTGTACCAGCTTCAAAAAAATGCGCTCCTACGTGTACCCGCGAGTGGGTGTGAGAGAACTAGTGCGTGCCTGCACAGCTTCTCTTCGTCAGAGTACAATATACTATGCCCAATGAACGTTCGCCGCAAGAGTAATAGTATAAGTGTGTGACGTGTGAGCTAAAATAAAATGTGCGCGCCGTCTTTTGTTTTTTAGAAGTTCTGAGGGTAGGGTGTGAAGAGCACATATGTGTGTGACGTCTACCTGCAGATAGACGGTGGGTGCGACGTGCGAGTCTGCGAGGGGACTCGGGAGAGTCGTGACTCGTGAGGGTGCGTGTGCGTGAGAGAGAGGGGGGCACGTATCTATGCAATGCATGTGTCCGTAAATCATTATCCGACAAACGTTCGCCACAAGCCTTTTCCTGACGAACACCGTAAGAACCGTTAGATCGGCATCCGACAGTGTCAGTTTTTCCATGTTATTTAACAGAACAGCCACTCCTCCTACACACAAATCTTCCACGTGAGTGTTAGCAACTGCCGTATGCTCCCTCCGTTCCGAAATGCAGTGCATATAGCTTTATTGAAAATTCGAACCTCGCAAACTTTTACCGAGTTTTCGTGTACCAAATTGCACATGTAGAATACCATGTATATATCATTTCATTCATCTTCGAGAGGTAACTATAAAGATGGGTGAGGAGTCTACAAAGAAAGACCATCGTATCACCCGCAGCAATTTCAAGCATCCTTTAGTGTCGAGGAATATCATAGGAACTCTATATGATATGATTTTTATAGGATTTTTCCCTTTAGAGCCAATTGGTTCATAGGAATAGATTCATATACTCCACATTTCAAAGGAAATAAACATGATATCATTTCTATAGCTTTAGAGCCACCTGGTTCATACGAATGGATTCCTATACTCCCTTAATTTCAAAGGAAAATAAACATTAGCGTATATTCAATAGAAAAGTTCCTATGATATGAACCAAATTACATCTCTTTTCTAATCCCTCCTCATAGGAATTGAGATACATGTCATCTCTAGATTCAATAGAAAAGTTCCTATGATGTGAACCAAATGACATCTCTTTTCCAATCCCTACTCATAGGAATTGAGATGCTCCATGTCATCTCTTTCCCTACAACTTCCATGTATACATCTTCTATTCCAAAATAGGTAGTACAACCCACTAGTAGGTTTTTTCCAAAACATGCAACTATGGCACAAGAACTATATAGTGTGCCAATAACTTTGAAAGATGGTCGCTGGATGAAGCTAACCCGACAGTGCAGAGATAGGCAAATCCGAGCACTACTGGCCGTTGGATATCATCAACATTCCACCAGATCTGCCACATGGACAATTTAGAAGACTCCATGGTTGAACTTAAGCATAATGCACAAACCTCAAAACACAAGCACTTCTCCTTTGTTCTAGAATCTTCTGTATCATAATTGATTATTTCTTTCTAAATGAATTGCCATTATTTGTTTTTTACTTTATGATTTACAATGCACAACCCCATGAATCTTAACATTTTTATAAAACTAATTGATTTTGAATGAGATGAACTATAAGAACTAAACGAACATCTACATCATGCATATATGACTCAAAGCTTTACATGCTATAGTGTGTATTTATTCGTAATTTGGTTTTGAAATCTCATGCGTTCAATACATGTGTACCTTACTAGTTTTGAGTAGAGTAGCAAATTTCACGCGGCCCCGGGTATATCAAAATGGAGGGCCCATGCATCATTGCCTTTCGGTCGAACCTACGTCCACAATTTTTTGTACGTACTATATCTCCACTCGTCCCCGAACCCAAAATGCTGCCTCGTTCCCGTAAAACCAAGCGGCCCACACATATTTAAGGCGTCGACTCGAACCCATTTACTATGACATGGCCCCGCACGCCATAGTACTCCTACAAACCCTACCGCCGCACTCATCATCGGTTTTCTTCAAGAGGACGAGGGAGAAGCCGATTTGTAGTGGAGGCGCTTTCAAAAAAAGGATCTGTAGTGGAGACCCCTACCCTAGGGTGCCCTAGGTAGCTGCCGCATGCATCATTGTTTTCTCTTTTCTTTATGCTCTTGCGCCCTAGAGTGAAATGATGGTTGCTTCGTCCGTCCAGCTTAATGCGGGAAAGGTGGGGCTTTGTGATTTGACCCCTCATCGCTCATTTTCTACTACTGCGGCGCTACGACCGGGGTGCCTCCAATTCCAACCGTTGCTCCGAACTGTAATTTGGTGCATCGCACGTGGAACAAGACGGTGGATGAGCCACATGTCGGCCAAAGGGGTCCTGTTAAGTGTGTCGCCATTTCGTGTGCGGACTGACCCTGCTTGAGTTGCTACGCCAACACGACAGGAGCAGCCTACCACTTGGTTTTGCTCCTTGGTGAATCCCGACTATATTGATCTAAAAAGATACGAGCTGAACTACCCTCTCCGTGTCGGTTTTTTTATTTTTAGGCGTCTCGGTTTATAGGGCCTGCACATAGTTCTAGGTCATCCATTTTACTAACTAAATATGAGTTACTATGTCAAAAGTATATCAGTGGATTCTTAAGCGGATGTAGTTGTATTTAAAAGTCGAGGGCAGGGCTTTTCCTGCGCGGTAGGCGGGGCAGTTCTGCCTAGTCGGTTCGACAGAGATGCGAGAAGACGAGGGAGTAGGCTGCTGCAAACGTAGGGCTGTGTGATTTGACAGCGAGTTACTGCTGGACAGGTGGGGCCCCGTGATTTGACTTGCCATTATCATTTTAACTGCGGCGCTACGACCGGCGTGAGTCTCCTGATTCCTGACCACCTCCATACAGGTGCCTCTCCCAATGCTCCACCATGTAGTAGAGGCTGGCTCTTGCATGAGAGCCCACTTCTCCACTTTTTCCTTGCCTCTCTTTCCTCCACATATGCAGAAATGCCATGTAAAGTGCACTATTGTACTTACTTTTACTTGCTCCTACAGGTGCTTAAGCTTGCCACATAGGCATAAAATCTGATGTGGCAAGTTAATCAAGAAGAGAGAGAATAGTTTGGTGACCCAAGGAAGAAACGGTGCTAAGCGCGTGTACCTAGGTGAAAAGACAATTTTGAGTCTATAGCTAATTAAATGAAGCAAACTTAGCAACACCATTTCATTGGAAGAGGTCACTCCTTGGCAAATGCAATAAATACTAGTAGTCCCTGTGTCCCATAATATAAGAACGTTTTTGGCTCTACACTAGTGTCAAAAACGTTCTTATATTATGGTACGGAGGGAGTACGAAGAAAGATATAGAGAGGAGTGAAAAAATTACACTTATAGCCAACCTTATAGCCAACCTTGTTGTAGTATGAGTGACTAAGTGATGACTATGTATGACATGCCAACATTAGATAGCCTAACGCACCGTGTTATATCTCCAAGGGCGTGACCGCGCGAGCGACGCGACAGTCGTGGTAGGCGCGACCATGATACGGGCTGCTGGCAGCCCTTGGATCTGAGATCAAACGGTCGCATGCTAAGTTGCTGAAAATTTGCAGAATAACCCTCCAGGATAGGATATTCACCCATAGGTCTAGAATCACGCCATGCAACCGTTCGATCTCAGATCCAAGGGCTCTCGGATGCCCGTATCATGGGAGAATGGAAAGCCACTACCCTGCCGTTCGCACGCTGGCAGTTCACTCCCACTCGTCCCCGCACGTCCTTCAATACTACGGCGGTTCGCTCCTAGTCGTCCCGCCCATTCACATTACGGCAGTTCCACTAATCCTAACCCTCCTCCCAAATCCATGGCGTCCCAAATCTCCACGATCGGCAGTGAGTACAAGGTGAGAACCATCACCGGCGATGAGTTCGACGTCATCTACACCCGTTCTTCCACGACGATGAAATGATGCCTTTCTCGCTTCAGACGCATGTTCGAAAACTCAGATGATGAGTGGGTCACTGGGCTAGATGTTGAGTACACCACAGTCCTGGGACGAGAGAAGGATTTAAAGGACGAAGAGAGGAAGAAGCCCGCCGTGATCCAGGTTTGCGTACATAACGTTTGCTTGGTCTACCACATATGCCATGATGATGTTGAGTGCCAGGATTTTAAGAACTTCCTCAAGGACAAAACAGTGAAATTCGTTACTGTAGACTTTAAGAACGACAAAGAAGTCCTAGGTCGGATAGGCCTCATTGTAGACAACCCCTTCGACCTCCGGAAGAATCGGTTGGTGCCCTCTCGTCAGCCTTCAATGCTGACCCTGGCAGGAGCCATGGTTCATCCTTTGTACCGTAAACTGGAGAAACCTCATTACACGTTTCATCGTCATGCATGGCAGCGGAATGTACTATATATAGACCACATCCACTACGCTGCAATGGATGGCTACCTTTGTTTCAATATCTACAAGGGTTCGATGAAGAGCAACAGCCAAGTGTGCGGTTCAAGCAAAGAAGTATCGGCCAAGAGGAAGAGGGACAAGGACGAAGTCGAGGACGTGGACGTGGACTCCGAGTAAGGTGGCAGTGTAGTTGCTCATGGTGGTTCTAAACTTCTAATGCAGTGCCTACCAAATTAGTTGCATAGTTTAATTTCAGGCATGCTTAGTTTAATTTGAGGGGTGTGTTGTGTTGAGCCCCCAGCAGAACTATGTTATGTTTCTTCTCGTTACTTTAACTCTTCAGTATGTACATACTACTAGTATTTCTTTAATAGAATTTAGCACCCCAATTAAGCACGTACTAGCTTTTTTAATAGTACTATATGCATAATTTGGCGACGAGCGCTCTCTATATGTACCACCTTTTTTTTAATTTCAATTTTTGCTCCATGGCGCAATCCATCAATAGTACTACTGTACAAAAGTATACATTTTTTAAAAGGCTAGAGTACTGTTCACCACATATATAGCCAGTTAAATTCTCAAACTAGAACGACATGCATGCCATGTAGTAAACCGATACGGAGGAAGTATAGTAAAAATGAGGTGATTTTACCGACCGATCGGCGGGGGAGCATGGCCTGTCATGCGGTCCCACGTGTCATGATGTACCAAGGCGATGCGCATGTCCCTCTTGAGGCAGAAGCAATACTACGTGGTTTGAGATGATGGCGAACCAAAGTGTGAAATAATGGTTGCTTCGTCCGTCTGGGAAGGTGCGGCATTTTGATTTGACGTCTCATTGCTCATTACTACTACTGGGCCGATACGAGTGGGGTGCGTCCCCCTGCTGTTCTGCACTGTTATTTGGTGCTTGACACGTCGACCCGGTTGCTATATGTCCCACATGTCGGCGACAGGAAGTACAGAATTCATGAAAGGGAGCGTCTACGGAGGAGTATACTACAGAATTCATGAAAGGGAGCGACTTAGTTTTGGAAAAATCTATTTTTACGGAGTACGTACCCACTAGGGTTTATAGGGCTCATCTAAAAAACATTCATTTTTCCGTTTGATAAGTCTCAATACTACTATACTAGTAGTAGTACCATTACATGTTGGATTTCGAGGTGCGTTAGATCACCCGACGCAAGCAGTGTCAAGAGGAAACTAACCAATGCATGTACAAGTTCATGGAAATTTAGTGGTCATTCATGCATTCGTTCTAATTGATGCCTCAGTAAACATAACTTCTTGAGCAAAACGAGCGTACTAATTACTTGTGCAAACTACGAAATTAATTCGACCACTCACCGTCTACCTTGGTTTGAGATATTTTGAAATTGAGCCATAAACTGGAAAGTAGGGAGTAGTAACTTTTGTCTCGATTACTATTTGTGGCCTTGTATAGATGCAAAATGTATTTTTTTATAGTGGCCATGTATAAGTAAATGGAGGGAGTACTAACCAAAGTACGTAGTAGGGACGAAGAGTAAACGGAGGGAGTAGTAAATTTTTCTCCTCGTGCTGCGAGCCACCGCGCGCGTGGGCGAGGGAGCGGGCGTAAAGGCGTACAGTAGTAGTACCACTACTATTACTACTCGTAAGCAAGCTTCACCTCATCCTGAGAGCCACCGCGCCCGTGGGTGGGGGAGACGGCGTACTAAGCAAGCTTCTCCTCGTTTTGCGAGTTGACGGGACACATCAAAAGTACTCCAGTGTATAGAGCCTTGCCTCTAAGGTAGGCCCCACATGGTTTGCCTCTTTTTTTATTTTAACATAACGCATCAAGTCGCAATTTGTTTGTTCACCCGTGGTTGATGATCCTCCCTCCACCAAGTGGACAACCAGTACACGTGCCAAATTACCACGTGGGCTGCCTTTTTCGTACAGAAATGAGCTCCATCGTGTACCCGCGCGGGTGTGGTTGGGAAAGGGACGGGAGTACGTGCGCCGTGCGTGCACCTCTTCTCTTAGTGCACGTCCCCCACCTACGTGGGTGTGTGTGTGTGAGAGAGATACAAACCTAGACATAATGCGCCGTCCATCCCCATGCCTCCGCCCAGTCCGACCACCAGTCACCACCACGCCCCACTCCTCCTCACCTTATCTCTCATCTTTCTCCCTCCATTTTTATATACAAGGGGCCACTATCAAAATTACAATTTGCAGATATACAAGGCCACTAACACTAATCGATGCAATATTAATGGTGTTTGCCTCGTGGTACTAGCAAAGGAGGACATTAATTATCCCTTGCATGCATGCAGGAGTTTGTAAAAAAATGCATCTTGATGTTCCGTGCAATGCACGGGCATCTTGCTAGTCCATGAAAACAACACATGGCAAAATTCCACGGCGAACGAGGGATTTGAATCTGTTGGGAGGGGCTGTTTGGATCTTGCCCGGGGTAGCCAAAATATTGGCGACCCTTTTGTCCACCGGTGCCTTTGCCACTGATGAACGAGGAATGGCTCGGGTGCTCATGCTGTCATGCATCCTCCAGCGCGCATGTTGGAGACGAGCTCGCACGAGCTGTGTTTTTTCGTCCCACAACGCCGCCCGAGCCGCCCGCAGACCGACCGGCGACCCGCAAATTACGCCATCCAAGCATAGCCGCACACATTATGACAGCAACTCAACCAACCGGACGAAATTCACGCAAACATGTAGACAAACTGATATTTCATATAAACAACGACGGAAATCATATAAAATACCGGATTTTCATACAAACATGACGGATTTTAGTACATTCAAATGAACTACGCGGTGCTAGTTCTGGACAGCACAGGTATATAATACCTGGCCTAAATGGTCGCCCGCCGATCGATTTGTGTTCCTCATGTCCGGCAGCACGATCACCGGACTGCCGGGAGCCCCGGAGGTATATGCTTCAGCGCAAAGGATGGCTCGCTTCCCCACTGCCCAACTGATATCATTGGCTGGTGCCGAGGATGATGGTGGCCGGCACCGGTTCGAGTTCATCACCGGCCACTACTTCGCCATGGCCGGCACCGACTCGATTTGATCCTAACATTCCCCTCTTCCGTGGAGCCCATGCAGGGTCGACGAAGGTCCTCGCAACAAAAGGATCTGGCAAGACACCTGCTGTGTACGCCGGCTTCGCCTCCACGGTGGCCTTCATGGGACCCAAGCGGCGGCGGCCTCCCGTGTTCTACTTCTCCTCGATGATGGCGGCGGATGCGGAGGCGCTGGCCACCGACTCATCGCTCTCCGCGCACCCGGCTTCTATCGCTGCTTGCATGGCGCGGCCGCCGGCATGGGAGTCTCGGCCACAGAAACGGGAGACGCGGTACGAGGCGGCGGCGTGGACGGCAGCAACGATGCCTGTGCGCCGCTCCTCGTCGAGCTGGCCTGGAGCGGTGAGTTGCTGAACCGCGCGCCGGCTTGGGGCGGCAACTGGCTCCGTCGGGCAAGGGGAGGGAGGTGGATCAGCGAGGTGCATAGCTCGTATCCGGTGGGCTACCCAGCCGGCTTGGATGCTGAATAACTACTCTTCGTAAGCCATTGTAAGAGCGGACAAAATGGTGGAGGAGATAGGGGAGCGGCGGATGTGTGCGATTCTTGGCCGGCGTTTGGCCTCGTTTAAATAGGAGACTAAATAGACGGCGGATGGGGGGAGCTCGGCCGGCGTTGCGTTTAACGCCTGCCCGGTCATGAACGGACGTGTGTCCAGAGTGGGTTTCTCGGCTTCCACACGGGCGGGTTTCATGGAGGCGTTTGAATGCGGCACGGAGGCGTGTTCAGCCGGGCGTGCCGCGAGTGGCGCTCTCGAATCTGACCTAGGACACCGCGCCGTTCTTCCACTGACGTGTGGGCTCTTTGGGTGCATGGCCTGCATGTTAGTGACCCAACGCAGGCGGCGCACAGCAGAGGAACCTTTGGTGGGCCAGGGCGGTCAGAAGCGGGCATTTCATAAACCGATGATTGTTCATTGAGTGTGACGTCATCTTTTTCATGTAGATAAGCCTACTATGTTGATAGCCCGTTCGATACGTTTTGATTCATAAACACCGCTGCAAACATCAATGTTCTGCTTATCACAGATAAGATTTATTAATACCCGTAACAATCCATGTCCTTAACAAAGGGTGCATGCACGTATAGGTTGAGCGTGTGTCTTGCGTCGTGTGCTGTGTGCATGCAGGCGTGTGAGTGTTGCATGCGTGCAAGGGTACGTTTCAGTGTTGTATGCATGGGTGCGTACGTGCGTGTGTTCGTGACTGCATGTGTACGGGTCAGTGTTGCACGCCAGCATGCGTTCGTGTGTATGTGTCAGTGTTGCACGCCTACATGCGTGCGTGTCTTGCGTGCGTGCATGTGTACGTGCGGGGTGAGGCTACACGTCAGTCGACTGACTTTTTCATCTCTGGTCATTAGATTTTCCAGCCGTTGGATACGAAATCAAGGGCCTCCAGTTTATCATCAAACTCCACCCCCCCTGAGCCGCCAGCCACCATCGGCCGAACCGCCAGCCCCTGCCGCCCGCGGCCGGCCCGCCCTCCCCGAAACCACTCCCCACCGCCGGTCCGCCGCCGCACCGGCCATCCCTCTAGCCCCCCCTTCGTCGAGCTTTTTCTCCGGGGATCTCCACCCCACCGCCCAGTGAACGCCCCCCCAACCGCCAGTGACTGCCAACCAGAGGTCTCACGACTTCGAATACCCACCGACCACTAATTTATTATCATTTCTGTCCTTCATATACGCGCTGACGGGTGGGCCCTATGGTAATGTGCGCTGCTGAATGTGGACCGTTTGACTGGTCAATTGATCATGTTATCAACAAATTACAGAGCTGTATGGTGAGCCAGTGACCGTATGATCACCCTAAAATGTACTCCTATTTTATTAACATAGTACAGACTCAAACTACCATTTCTTTCTTTCATATACGGGCCGACAGGTGGGCCCCACGGATACGTGCCCGATGGTGCAACACTATTTCGCCGCGTGGAACATTTGACTGGTCAATTGATTGTGTCATCAACAAAATACGGAGTTGTACGGGTGAGCCAGTGACCGTATAATCATGATATGTATTTGTTTAACACGGTACAGACGCAAGGGCTCATATATACGCGCAAGCATTCACCGCTATAAGCGCACACACGCGAACCCTACCCCTATGAGCACCTTCGAGAGAGTGGGCCAGCATATATGATCTTGAGATTTTACGAAGTCACCATAGGTGCCTCGTAGTCGAGTGGAACGTCTCCTCCCACTGAACATACATCGCCGGAAAATACTGAAATTAACAAAAGATAAATGCGAGCACCGGGACTTTAACCTTGGTGGGCTCGAGAAACCACTATCCTCTAACCATCCAACCACATGTTGGTTAGCACGCCAAAATGTATGTGGTGATCGTGATGAGCTTATTCTGAAGTCCAGTGACCATACGCGCTTTCGCTTCAAATACAATGACCATAAGTGTCATCAACAAAATACGGAGCACGCATCAAATGCAAAGTCCGCCAGTGTTATCAACAAAATATGGAGACGTGTCGTGAGCTAGATACTGGTGTACTATTGTATATGCTTATTTTCTTAGTGGCCGATTGCGTGTGTGGTGTGGTGGGCACATCATTTCTAGTTGTGGTGGGTCAACATGAAGACTCATGGGTCGGTTCCATCCTGCGCCACATATAGGTTGGACCGAGACGTGTTATACGAAGACCCATGTGGAGGACTCGGCGTACAACACGAAGCTACCAGAGTCGCGGAGGACTATCCCCACTGGTGATAAGCCGACTATATATGATTTGTAACCCTAGGCCCTTAGTATGTTATACAAGCTTGGGGGCTAGTTCGTCGATAGTATACACACACGCACAATGCCTGGTATTCACGTGTACTTTGTACACACCCCTATCACTAATATACAGTACCAGGAGTAGGGTAAAACTTTGCCTCGTATTACCATCCAGCCTAACAGCCAAGGGTATCCTACCGAATGATATGATGAAATCATATCTGCCAACTACTAAGAGAGAGGTGTGTCGGGGGGCAATGTGTGCGAGAGAGGCCTAAAGATAATGTGCGTGCGGGAGACACGTAGGCACATATATGTGCGTATAGAGGGCTAGTAGAGACCGTGCATGTGTATATATGCATGTGAGAGAAATAGTGTTTTCCAACTGAGATTAGTGAAAAGAGTGGTACATAGTAGTCAGAAAAAGAGAGAGAGAGAAACAGAGAGAGCATGTGCGTGAGACACCCCGACACCCTGAGAGAGATTGTGAGTATGTGTGAAAGAGAAATGCCGATGCATATAAAGTGTGTGCACTTATGCGTTAGATAGAGAGATATATAACGCGTTTGTGAGAACGGGGCGTGGCATAGTGCATCTACGTGTAAAAGGCGGTTCTACGCATTAAATTAAAATATAAATGGCATTATTATTTTTGGATGAGATCATGAATTTTTCAAATTGCGTATGGATGAAAATCGGTCTATCAGACACCCATACTCTATTGAATTCTAGCATGTGCATGTGTTTATTTCATATTATTGATCCATAGAGTGAGAGCGGTTTGAAATACAGGCAATGGATGCTTTTGCAATTCATATATAAAAATTAATTAGTGCACTCCATGTTGTTAGTGTGAAGCACTTTATACATTTGTCACTTGCATGGATACATTCCAAATTGCTAGCTACGAAATAGAATGAATGTCGAATTCAACATAAAGGGGGTTTCGAAGATTCGAATTCATAGGAAGTGCATTCATCTATTTGAACCCGAGATAATGGCATTTGTAAATCAGATGTAAAAGGGGGCATCAATCTTTCTTGTGAGTTTGAACATGCTATATATATTCATACGCATATCTAACTTTTTTTGCAACCAAGGAGATTATATCTGGAACCATGCATGAACTAAGGTAAGTTGCATATTTTTTAATATATACTCGTGTACAATGTATATTCAAATGTACCCCCTCCATTCCAAAATAATCGTAGCTTTAGGATTTTCAAGAGTAAAGATTTGTGAAGTTTGACAAATCCTGAAAGTTCAATTCAAGAGAACCGAAAACGTTAATGCTTCTGCTCCCAAATATTGAACGAAGCGCCAAATAGGCCTCTGGTCACCCGAAACCGCGCGAGACTAATGTTTTGGTGGTAGGAAATTACTGTCCTGACTCTGGCTGGCCCGTGTAGCCTATCGGCCCGATGTCCAAAGGTCTAAACCGGGGTAGGTTTGTAACTTCACCAAGACGCCAGTCTCAACCGCCTCCGAGAAGCATTCATACGCCGTGGGCGCCTACCCATGCGCTCGGCCGAAATCTATCCCGCCCACATTTTGGGACACCTGACATGACTGTCCTACCCCCAAACCCGCAATATGTCCGACATTTTAGATGGGGGCAAAGTTTGTAACTTTCCCCAAATTTCAAACACGCGCATCTCAAACCGAAACATTGTCCCCCCTTAGTTCCCCGCCTATCTCCGTTTCCCCATTCATACTCCGTGGGCGCAAAAACGCCCTCTCCACCAGCCGCGAAACCCCAGCCTCCTCCGTCCTCCACCCCATAGCGGCCAATCCACCGCCGCCCTCCTCCATCACGCCGGAACCGGTACCCCGACGTCGTCGTCCAACGCAACCGCAACCGCAACGCCCTCAAGGACTTAGCAGCTGAAGTCGAGGCAGAGCTGCCTCCACGACGCCGACGCCGACGTGCGCCGTACCAGAACCACTCCGACCACGCCGTCCTGCGCCTCACTGCTGCAGCTCCACTGTCGCAACCGTCCACCGCACCGGAGCTGTTGCCGCTATGCCGTCGTTCGCCGCCTCGGATCTGCTTCCCCGCCATCGAGAGACGGCCACCGCACCACACTCAACAACTTGGCCATGGGTTCGTCCAAGGCTGCACCGTCCTCCACAACTTCTGGTTTCCGGCGAACAACAAGAAGATCGTCGGAAAAATAGAAGGAGGACACAGCACTTCCAGTAGAAAGAGGTACTCCTCTTCCCTTATTCGTGCAAATCTTACGTCTCCGCTCACACCGTATTCATCCCACGAAAGAAACTAGTTGAGCGCTTCTTACTACATCTTCTTCGTGATACTAAATGCACAAGGTTTCCTCCCTTTTACTATTTCACCTTTGCCCGCCTGGATTTCAATTCAGGGTCAGTCGAACCGCAATTAAAAGAAACAGCACCCGCTTAGGCGCGCCGAGCACCTTGTCCGCCTGTTCCCCAAGGAAGCGGCGCATCGGAGCTGCTTGCGCCCGATCTGGAGGTCAGCGGGGCTTTAATGGATGGCCGGGGCGGCGATGCCAAGCACGGCGGTGCGGTGAGGTCGAGGAGAGGGCGCAGGCAGGGGAGGAATACTAGGCATGTGGTCGCTGGCGTTTCGAGGAAGATCGTCAACACTGACTGGCTGGAGGTAGATGAAGGCGATCTGCCCGTTCTTTGTACATCGGACAGTGCAGAAAAAATGGACTGACCTATTTGCTTTCAGTCGACTGTTATTTTCATAAAATCCTGTAGTAATTTTGTGTGCCATGCATGTTGTAGTGCTATCATATGTCTCCCGTCATTTATTTCTCACCGACTTGCTATCTGCTACCTTTACACTGTACTAATTGTGCACACACTTCACCCATACTCACACTATTGTTTTTTTATGCATGGGTATTTCAGACTCTGACGCAGTGTTGATGAATGCAGAAAAGAAAAGACAGAAGTCGCTCCAGTGTAATTCGAAGATAAGCACTAAGCGTTTCGGCGCTCTAATGGGTGCAGTGTCAGCAGTTGGAGACAGTAAACGTAGCTCTGCAGTTGATGATCTCAATTGCCACACACAACCATCCCAGGTGCTTGCTTTAACTTCGCGCTGTCAAATGTGGTTGCATGTTGCATATGGTGTCTAGCTTGTCTTGCTTCCAATTTGGTTAAATTGCATCTGCTTACTTTACAATTATACCTTTGATAATGACATGCCTTCCTGTTTTTGATACATACTACATATGTCTATTAACCATGTTCGTACATCAAACTAATGCTCTTTTGTATCCCTCGTCAATCACTTATGATGAGATAGTCACCCGAGTGGGTTACTGTGAGACGCCCTACTCGTTTAAAGAGTGAAGTGTCATCCTCCCCACATGATTCTCAAGAAACAGCAAGGCTAAATGAAGATAGTCAACGTAGCTCTCTAGTTGATCACCGCAATTCCCCCACACCACCATCGCAGGTGCTTGCTCTTACTTGGCAGTGTGATATGTGGTTGCATGTTGCATATGGTGTCTACCTTGTAATGCTTCTAATTAGGGTAAATTGCATCTGCTTAGTTAACACATTATACCTGTGAATATGACATGCCTTCCTGTTTTTGGTACATACTACGTCTTTCTATTAACCATGTTCTTACATCAAACTACTTTTCTTGTGTATCCCTCATCAATGCTCCTAATTTGTTAAATTGCATCTCCTTAGCTTACACATTATACATGTGAATATGACATGCCTTCCTGTTTTTGGTACATACTACATCTGCCTATCACACCATGTTCTTACATCAAACTATTGTTCTTGTGTATCCTGCGTCTATCGCTTATGATGAGACAGTCACGCGCGTGGGTTAATATGAGACGCAATACTCTTATAAAGAGTGCAATTTCATCCTCTCCACATGATTCTCAAGAAACAGCAAGCCTAAATGAAGATATTGAACGTAGCTCTGTACCTGAAGACCGCACTTCCCCTCCACCACCATCACAGGTGCTTGCTCTAACTTCACAGTGTGATATGTGGTTGCATGTTGCATACGGTGTCTAGCTTGTAATGCTTCTAATTAGGGTAAATTGCATCTGCTTAGTTTACACACTATACCTATGAATATGACATGCCTTCCTATCTTTGGTACACACTACATTCTACTCCGCCATCCTCCCAACAAGATTCGCAATACAACGCAAGGCTAGATAGTCAACGTAGCTGTGTAGATGATGAACACATCTCCCCTACTCCACCATCACAGGTGCTTGCTCTAACTTGGCACTATTATATGTGGTTGCATGTTGCGTATGATGTCTAGCTTGTATTGCTTCTAACTTTGTTGAATTGCATCTGCTTACTTTACACATAATGCCTGTGAATATGACATGTGTTCCTGTTTCTACATCAGACTACTATTCTTGCATATCCCGCATCAGTCACTTATGATAAGGCACCTTTAAGTCGCCACTGTGATATTGGTTGTGTCTTGCATATGATTTCTAGCATTTACTGCTTCTAATTTGTTGAAACGCCATACAGTTGAACTTGGCAGAGTGATATTGGTTGCATCTTTCATATGGTGTCTAGCTTGCAGTGCTTCTAATTTGTTGAAATGCCTTCTGCTTAGTTACCACATCATAGGTGTGAATATGTCACACCATCCTGTTTTTCATACATATTCCATCCTCGCATCATGTGTGTGCCTTTCATCCGAGTAGTGTTCGTCAGTATCATGCATGAATGAGTTCTAAAGAGCGAATTTTATTCCTTTTTCTTATCGGTTTGACTTCACAATGCAAAATCATTACAGCTAAAGGAAATTAGTCCAGCAGTGGATGATGGTGGTCCTTCGGAGCAACTCAAACAGGGGGTCTCTACAGATTCTACTGTGCCATCCTCCCAACAAGATTCGCAAGACAACACAAGGCTGGACAGTCAACATAGCTGTGTAGATGATGAGCACATCTCCCCTACTCCACCATCACAGGTGCTTGCTCTAACTTGGCACTATTATATGTGGTTGCATGTTGCGTATGATGTCTAGCTTGTATTGCTTCTAACTTGAATTGCATCTGCTTACTTTACACATAATGCCTGTGAATATGACACGTGTTCCTGTTTCTAGAACATACGTGTACATGATGAGCACATCTCCCCTACTCCACCATCACTAGTGCTTGCTCTTACTTGGAACTGTTATACGTGGTTGCGTTTTCCGTATGATGTCTAGTTTGTATTGCTTCTGATTATTTTGAATTGCATATGCGTAGCTTAAAACTTATACCTGCAACGATCACTTACCCATAAGACACATTTAACTTGAGACTGTGATGTAGGTTGCATCTTGCATTGTCTTCTAGCTTGTACTGCTTCTAATTTCTTGAAATGGCACTTATGACGAGACACTTTTTTACCTGATAGAGTGATTTTGGGTGCATGTTCAGATGGTGCCTAGCTTTCATTTCTTCTAATTTTGTTGAAATTCCTTCCGCTTACTGTTTTTTCATACATATTCCATCCTCCTATCGTACGTGTGAATATGAAACGCTGTCTTTTTTGTATATATTCCATCCTCCTATCCTGCGCTTGCCTTACATCAAAGTAGTGTTCGTCTATATCATGCATCAACCAGTTATGCAGAGCTAATTTTATTCATCTTCTTGTGGTTTTGACTTCATAAGGCAATATCAGAAAATAGGAAGGAAAAGAGTAAGTTAGGGGATGTTGGTGGTCCTCCGGACCGACGCAAACAGAGACTCTCTAGATTTGCCACTGCTACTGCTAATGAAGTTGAAGTCCCAAGTCTACATGATGAGTTCATCTCCCATACTCCACCATCACAGGTGCTTGCTCTAAGTTGATAGTGTGATAATTGGTTTCATGTTGTATATGTTGTCTAGCCTGTATTTCTTCTATTTTGATTAAGTTGCACGTGCTGAGTTCATACGTTATACATGTGCATATGACATGGCTTTCTGTGTCTAGAATACACTGCATCATGTTCTTACATCAAAGTACTGCTGTTGTGTATACCGCATCAGTCACTCATGATTGGACGCTTTTAACATGGCAGTCTGATAGTGGTTGCATCTTGCATTGATTTCTACGTTGTACTGCTTCTAATTTTTTGAATTGCCACTTATGACAAGACACTTTTAACTTGGCAGAGTAATATTGGTTGCATCTTTCATATGGTGTCTAGCTTGCATTACTTCTATTTTCTTGAAAATCCTTCTGCTTAGTTTGCACATCGTAGCTATGAATATGTCATGCCGTCCTGTTTTTCTTACATATTCCATCCTCATACGGTTGTCTTACATCAAAGTATTGCTTGTCTGTATCATGCATCAATGAGTTCTGAAGAGTGATTTTATTATTTTGTGTTGTGGGTACAGCTTGACATGGCAAAGTCAAAAAAGAGCAAGGAAAAGAATATAGTAGGGAGTGCTGTTACTCGTCGGGTGAAACGGAAAAGGTTCTGCCGTCGAGATTCTGCTGGTACTTATAGTGCAGTAGAAGGTCCAAGTCCACTGGCTAAATCTACAAACACAATATCACCTGCTCCACCAGCTGCAGCATCCGCTTCAACTGTACCAGCATCTCAACCAGTTACTCGTTCGTTTGCTTCGGAACTGGCCAGTTCCCAAGCTGCCTTCACACCTAACACTACTTCCGAAGCACGGCTGACACAACAGGACTTGGCAAGATCAGATGAACCTCATGAGCATCAACACCAAGACAGTACCTGACCGAGTCAAGTTGCAGTTGCATGCTCCTTTATATGTACTCTCACAGTTTGATGTACACTAACACTTTCCATATTCGTTGTTGAACTAGCACCACGGCGCAAGCGGAAACAGACATCAGGGATAATTCTTGACAGATTAACAAAATCTAAAGGAGGAAGAATGGAGATCCATTTTGAGGCAGGCTTAAAAAGGCCACGTGATGCTACAGAGTCAGCCAAGTTAGTATCAGAGGCAGCCGTTGCCGTTAGGTGTCATGCACGTATCCTCCCAACGTGGATCCAGTACGGGAATGAGAAAGACAATACCCAGTTTAACACCTTCCTTGACCATTTATCCGTAAGTAATGTTATTCATTGCAATTAGTAATATTGTCTTGCTCTGTCCCATACTTTCTAGCTTCCTCCTAATAAGACTCAAATTATTTTTTCAACAGATGAGGTTCAAGTTGGATCCGAAAGATGATGCAACTAAATAAGCATGCACTCATGTTTTTCAGTCTGCTCTTCGACAGTATCGGTACCACCTTAGAAAATCTCACTTTGAAGGCAAGGCTAACAATGAAATTGCCCAAACATCTCCAGTGGAATATATTACAGATGAAGACTGGACAACCCTCGTTAAACACTGGTCTGATCCAAAGTATCAGGTAGGCTATATGTATTTGATCAGACCACATATTGAACTTGTATTTATGTATGTGCCTTAGAAGTGTATCTTCTTCTAGGATAACTATTTGAAGAACAAAACCAACCGTTCTAAAGTGAAATTCCAACAGACAACAGGATCTCGTAGCTATATTGCACACTGCGAGGCTCTTGTAAATAGCTGCTACTTCCTTCTTTTTTTGTGCCATATTATCGTATCTATATTGACTTGTTCCAAATACAAAGGAAAGCCCGTGCAGACCAAAAAGAACCTGAACCGAATGCAGTGCAAATCTTCAAGGATTGCCACACCAGCAAGATGAAGGGCATGAGGACACCAGTTCAAGCCGCTGTTGTAAGTCCTTACTCCTCCTGCCTTGAACTGATTGGTACTGTGATGTGTTCATTTAACTACTTGGTTTGCAGCCAATGTCAGTTACTCTGTTCACTTTTATTCACAGTTGTCTTAACGTATCATTTCACCTTACATTGTTTAAAAGAGATGAAGGATATTCTTTTGGTCTTGATCTGTAATCTAGTTGTTATGTTCACGTGCGCACACAATGATAAAATAGCCTGTTTGTTTTATATCTGTTTGCCCATGATATGAATGATGTCATACTATGTTCAACCTACTTTAAACCATGTCCCTTTATCCTTAGATGTCAACGAATGTGAGGAAATAGACAATACATTAGGCATGCTACATGGACATATGTTCCGAAAGTGATTTTATTATGTAGTTGGCACTACAATACATGCTAATGTATTACAGTAGTTCACCAAAATAAGTTATGTATAAACGTTTAACCTACTTTGTTTGTTTTTATCTCATTAGTAACTTATCTGGTACACTAATCTACAAGTTCAAACTTTCAGGAAGCTATGGAACAAATGATTGAATAGCCATAACCACCTGAAGGTGACGAGGCTACTACAGGCACAATGTCACCTCTTGCTGCAGTGCGTCAGTATCTCTCCACTAACAGTGGAAAAACCACCTTCCTGCGTAATTCTGGGTTGGTTGTCAAGGTAACGTCGTGCAAATCGCCTACTGAACAAAATCTTCCTGCTAGACAGAGTGATATATCTGTGCTCCAGACACAAGTCCAATCCCTAATGGACGTTGTTTCGGAAACAAGAATAGTGGTTGAGAAATTTCGTCAAGATATGAATGGTTTTGAAACCAGACTATCAGACATTCGCTTCGTTGTTCAAGAGCAATGGCGGAAAAAGGTGGAGATCGTGCTGCTCCATCAGATTCTACAGCCTGAAACATTAGCACTCAGGTCAAATGATCTATGTTTCTATACATCTGATGGTGCTTTTATCTGGAAGGACTGTAAATTTTATGCCAACAGGCCTTTTGTTGTATCGTTGGAATTTATTTTGTTGTGATACAACATTTATGATGCTGCCTCAGGCTGCAGTAATTACGACGCTATTTTTTTATAGCGTAGGTTTATCTTAGTAATGTATTCGGCCGAAAGCTTCGTAGGAGCCCAACATGCCAACATTCGTCGGGCCCATTCCAATTGGGCTAAAAACGATTACGGGCCGAAATTGGCATGTAGCCCACTAAAAATATCTGGGCCTAAATTAGCATAAGCTTTCATATTTTTCTGGTAGGCCTGTGCCCATAGTGGGCCTTTAACAGGCCTAAACATAATTTGGGCCCTCAGTAAAAATAGGCCGTTTACAGGTGTAAATAACTCGAGCCCATAAAAAACATGGGCCTTTAATAGACCGAAACTGAGATTGGGCCCTGATTGTGCCAAATAACCCACTGGACTTAGCAGGCCGAAATGGTGGCCCATTTACGATGCGGATCTTTGACAGGCCGAAATTCGGACGGGCCGTAAATGCGCCGACCTAATACACGGGCCTTTAACAGGCCGGAACTTCGGTCGGGCTAGATTATCATCATTTTTATATGGGTCGTTAATGGGCCCGATATGACGTTGGGCCACATATGGCCCATGGTTTACGTCCGGCGTTAACAGGCCGAAAATGACAACATGCCGAAAGTGGCCCAAAGCTATAGTGGGCCTCTAACAGGTCGAATGTCAGACATGGCCGAATATGACCCAAATCCTTCACGGTCGTTTATGGGCCGAAAGTTTTGATGGCCTGTAAATGGGCCCAAATGAAGCCGGACCTTTAACAGGCCGGAAATACACCGGGCCGTAATTCGGCCCAATTACTTAGCGGACTGTTAACGGGCCAGAAGTGACCATGGGCCGCGTTGATGACAAGTTTAGGACAGGCCGTTGACGGGTCGATTTGACAAAGAATGTTGGGCCTTTAGCTGGGCCGGCCCATTATGGCTGCAGAATCTTGTGGGCCTTTAGCTAGGCTGGCCCATTGTGGTCCGCAAAATCTTGTGGGCCTTTAGCTGGGCCGGCCCATTATGGTCTGCAAAATCGTGTGGGCCTTTAGCTGGGCTGGCCCATTATGGTCCGCTAAATTATGTGGGCCTTTAGCTGGGCCGGCCCATTATGATCCGCTAAATCTTATGGGCCTTCGGTTGGGCCGGTCCACATGTCAACATATCATAGGCCCATCTCGACCGTTGGATGAGTGACACCTGTGCCAACACGGAGCTGACGCGTGGTTCCGTCAGCCAATGAGAATTTTACACGTGGAAAATCGGCAATGGTCGTGGCTGTTAACGGGTTATCGGATCCAAAATCCGACCCGATAGCTTAACGGCGTTCCGTTACGGTGGATGCCACGTGTTGGTCGCCCTTGACAAAAGCACTTCTGTGACGCGCGATTTATCGTCATGGAAGTGGACACTTCCGTGATGATAATTTTGGCAATGTCATGGAACACTTCTACGACAGCACCGGTATGACTATCTTGATTCTGTCATAAATTTGTCATGGATGTACATGCATGACAGAAAACGCGACCTACAGTGACAAACACGTATCATCACGGAAGTGTATTTTTTTGTAGTGCTTGGAGAAGCCGCTGACCACCGACGAGGATGGCCCTGCTCAGCTTCTTCCCCACTTGGTGAAGGCGCTTGAGGAAGTCGTGGAGGGCATCGGTCCCATGGCTGAGGCAGAGGCTCGTGTCCTTTCTTCAGCTGCACTGACGCGTGTCTTCAGCCATCTGTACCTTCGCGACCCCAGTGCTCGTCTTGACGAGCTGCTGGAGCCTGTAGCTGAAGAACACTGCACGGCTGCCGCCGTAGCCGTGAAAGGTCAAGTTGAGGCCCTGCTGAAGAAGTTCCACGGCTTCGTCCCCGCGTCCTCGACAGACAATGCCACCGATCCTGCGGCTCCATCTGGCGGTGCAGGTGAAGGCGACGCTACCAAGGGAGGAGCACCTTCTGCGGGTGATGGCGGTGTCTAGGAGTGACTTGCTTGCGGCTGCTTCCCTGTTTTATCCCTGCAACATGTATCATGCCTCGTGGAGGCGTTTAAACTCGTGCTTTCACATTTGGGGGAACGATATGGCTTGTAATATTTGCTTTGAGATTTTGCGGTTTTCTTCCTATTTGCTTTGTGTTCTGCGTCGGCAGAGCCCGGCCCCGCGCATACCTCAACCGCCGTTGGGCCGACCGGAGACCAGGACGGACCAAGGAGTGAGGGGCTACGTGACCAGTTAGGCTCCTGAGTCGCGATGCTCAGGAGTCCCCCTTGACGCGCAAACAGCTTATAGGAAGAATACGCGAGGATAGGTTAATGTTCTACGTCGGCAGAGCCCGGCCCCGTGCATACCTCAACCACCGTTGGGCCGACCGGAGACCAGGACGGACCAAGGAGTGAGGGGCTACATGACCAGTTAGGCTCCTGAGTCGCGATGCTCAGGAGTCCCCCTTCGCGTGCAAACAATCTCCATACCTACCCTCGCTGAGGCTCGGCTCGGGAGGGGCGTGCGACGACCAGGTCTGAGGGACCTAGCTAGGATGGCGTACGCTTGGGCGTCACCCGAGCGCAGCCCCCGTGCCCAGCCCCCTCGCGCGGCTCTCCCAAGGGGAGGCGTTGCGGTGTGGTCGGACACTGAGCTCTAGGGCTCCCTGAGGTTGGTACGGCCGTGAGGCCGCCCTCAGTTGTTTATCACCAGCGCGGAGCATAGTCCTTCCGCTTGTGCACGGGCATAGCCGCTCCTCGGCAGTGTCGACGGCCAGCGCGGAGCATGGTGCTTCCACTTGTGCGTGGGAGTGGGGCTCCCTACTGCGGAGAGCCCCGAGGCGTGTACAGCCCCGCCCTGACACGTGGCTTGCACGGCAGGGCTAGACGAGGTGTATCTGGGCACTCCTGAGCCAGCGCGGGACTCACGAGGCCCTACCTCAAGGCGGGTTGCGCCTGGTCTTGGTTCTTGTTCGCTGTGCTGGTCCTGCGAGGTGGTCAGACAACCTGCGCTGAACGAATCTCCTGAGGTCATCGCGTGAGGGGGCCAAGCACCAACGGCCCCAGGAGGTGACATGAACAGGGCCGGCCCGCCAGACAGAGCTCAGCCGTTGGATTTATCGAAGCTGCAAGGACGGGCCCGAGCACAAACGCCGTGCCTAGCCTACTCACGCGAAGGATCCTGAAGAAAGGTTGCCGGCGCGCGGCTCCCATGATGGGTAACGATCGAGAAGGTAATAGTCATAGATAGGTTAAGCATGGGAAGCATACTGGCTTAAGTAAATGCAAGGGAGATACATGCCATTGGGTCAGGCCCGAGCGGCTTGGGGATGATGCAGCACGAGGGGCGCCCCCAACAAGGTAAGCTAAAGACATAAAAAAGGATACATGCCATAGGAACGGACCCACGCGGCCTGGGAATGATGCAGCTCGAGGGGCGCTCCCAGCTAAATAAACTTGGAAAATGTCACCTGGTTCTATCGATGAAGGGGTGTCGGGGCAGCTGAAGGTACACAGCGAAGGAAATGCTCCTCACGAGCCACCGGGGCCCTGAGCCTTGGGAGGCTCTGGGGGTCCAGGTGGTTCCGTGAGGACCGTCTCCATCTCCGTCAGCACAGCGTGGTGCCTGGCCTCCTGAGCCGCCAAGACCTGCCGCAAGTTGCGCTGATAGGCGGACGACATGCTCGGCAGGCCAAAAGGCATGCGAACGTAGCTGTGCGGTGGACCCTCCAGCGGCCCATGCGCAAAGGCCGAAAGGGCTCCTGCGATGCGGCCCTGTTGAGCCCTGGGACGTCGATGCAGACATGTAGCCCAGCATCCTCGCCTGGATGGGGAGCTGCGCTTCATGAGCGGTGGTCGCCACGCATGGCCTTTGCATCTTGCAGCTCCTGAGTGGTCCTCGTGATGAACTCCTGAGCGGTCGGCCCTCCTTGCCCTGTGTTCTCCTGAGGGAAACATGCCGTGAAGCATGCCTCCAAGTGGTGCCCGAGCGCCTCCCTCGTGATGCTGGCAAGGTCTGAGGCCCTCCAGAAGAGGGTCCCTTGAGCCCTGCCCGAGGAGGCTGACGGGCGCGCCTTCCTATGCGATGGAGGGAGGCGCCCCTGGCGCGGGCGCTGATCCTGACGAGGTTCCAGTTGTGACGCCACCCTCCTGAGGTCCTGCATAGCGCAGCTGCTTCTTCTTCTTGGGGTGGCCTCAGGAGGGCACTCGCCCTTGCTGTCGGGGTCGTCGATTGCTGCAGCTTGAAAGGCACGCTCAAGGGAGCATACCACATCTCTTTCTTCGCATGGGACCGTGATGATTCCGCCGCTTCCCGACATCTTGAGGACATTGTAGCCGTGATGCGTCACCGCCATGAACTTGGCCAGGGCTGGATACCCGAGGATGGCATTGTACGGTAGCCGGATGTTCGCGACGTCGAAGTCGATAAGTTCGGTGCGGTAGTTCTTGCTTTCTCCGAAGGTGACGGGAAGGCGGACCTGCCCTATCGGTGTGGTGGAGCCGTCGGTCACCCTTGAAAAAGGCTTGGTAGGTTGAAGCTGGTCATATGGCACTTGGAGGTTGTCGAACGTGTCGACGGACAGGACGTTGGTAACTTGCACGTTGCTGATGACGGGGGAGCAAAGCATCGGGAGGGTGCCTGCGGTAGCCGTGCACTTGAGCTGATCCGCCGAACTGAAGGTAATGGCGCACTTGGACCACTTGAGTGGGCGTGTGGCCTCAAGCTTGGGGAGGACTGCGTTCACTTCATGAGCAAACTGTTTGAAGATACGCTGCGAGGCTGGGGCCTGAGCTCCGCCCAAGATGCAAGTGATAGCACGCGGCTCCTGGAAGCCCCCAGCCCCCTCGTCTTGATGGTGTTCGTCATTCCTTCTTGGTGGTGGCGGCAGTGGGGGAAGACCAGCGTTGCCCTGAGGATGATCCTCACGAAGCTGGTCCCTCCAGGCGCCCTCGCGAGGCTGATCCTGCCAGCGGTTCTCCCGAGGCCGGTCGCGCCACTCCTGGCACGGGCCACGGTCGTCCTAGCGTCCGCCATCACGTCCTCCTCCTCGGCCGTAGCCCCGGTCGTTGCGCTCGGGGCGTCGACCGAAACGTCCTTCTCGAATGGCTCTAAGCTCTTGACAGTCGCTGGTGTTGTGGGTATGCAGGTTATGGAAGGCGCAGAATGGTCGGTTGCTGTTGGATGACTCGGGCTGGTCTCTGCCGCGCTTGGTATCTGTTTCCGCCGCGAGCACGACTGCTCCCTTGCGCTTCACGTCCTTGGCCTTGGCTTTCTTCTCCTCCGGGTCCGCAGTTGGTAGCTCGAGGAGGGAGAGGCGCCCTTCCTCAGCTCTTGCGCACTTGGTCGCCAGGTTGAACAACTCCAGAGACGTGCACAACTCCTCGTGGATAGCGAGCTCCTTCATCTTGACATCATGGACGCCATCAGAGAACGCAGAGATGATGGCCTCGTCCGTCACCTTGGGGATCCTGAGGCGGATGTTGTTGAAGCACTGGATGTACTTCCGGAGGGTCTCTCCTGGTTGTTGCTTGACGCGACGTAGGTCACCCACGGTCGGTGGGCGGTCGCGAGTGCCCTGGAAGTTGCCAACGAAACGGTTGCGCATCTCGTCCCAGGAGGAGATTGAGCCCAGAGGCAGGTTCAGGAGCCAGGAGCGGGCGCCGTCCTTGAGAGCCATGGGGAACCAGTTCGCCGTGACTTTCTCGTCGCCGTTGTCCACCTCGATGCTCAGCTCATAGAGCTGCAAGAACCCCGCGGGGTTGAGGATGCTGTCGTAGCGAGGAGGCAGATCCGGCTTGAACTTGCCGGGCCAGGCGACGCTATGCAGCTCGAGGGTGAAGGCGCGGCAGCCGGCTGTGGTCACCGGGGCTCGTCTTGGAGGTGGAGCTTGGTCTTGATGCCCGCGCCGCTACAGCGAGCAGCACAGTGCCTAGCCACGGCAAACGATCCTGGCGCAGTGGTGCGAGGAGTGGCGGAGCGTTCTCTTGCGGTCGAGGGACTTCTTGACAGCATGTTTCTTCACGCGCGGGCGCCGGGCGTGGTGGGTCGCATTGTGGAGCCGCGCACCTTGGCGCCAGGGTGCTGTCTTGGGGCAAAGGTGGTGGAGGTGCTCCGTGAGCTACGTCGCCTGTAGCTGGCGGAGGGCGAGGCAGGGAGAGGGACGGCGCAGGGGAGCCCCCTCCGGCGCGGACAAGCTCGGCGATGTCGTCGACTGGGCGGTAGCACAGGAGCTCGTGTGCCATGAGGAGCGCGGCCCGTGCGTCCATGGGAGCGCGACGAGCGTGAGACGACGAACCAGCGTGAGTCGGTGATGAAGTGGCGGTGCGGCCATCCCGCCACACCGAGGGGTGCAACGAGGACGCTTGCTGCTCGTTCCCCACCCGGCCAGTGGCAGTGTTGGCGGCAGGCGACGAAGAACGTCGAGGTGGCCCGCCGGCGGGAGCCGTCTGAGCGTCGCGGGTGGCGAGGGCAGACCGGCGCTCGACGCGGGCGCGGCGTGCTTCCGCCATGGAGACGATGAAGCGAGGCGACGCGGAGCAACGGAAGGGAAGCTTCGGCGCACCCCTACCTGGCGCGCCAAATGTCAGATCACGGGTTCCGGCGAAACCCTTAAGGTTCAAACTCTAGGGTGCGCGCGAAGTTCCTTCCCCTCTCGATCCACACCCTAGCTTGCTAAGATCTCGCGGGCGAACTCGACGAACTCACAACACAAACGACACAAGATTTATACTGGTTCGGGCCACCGTTGTGGTGTAATACCCTACTTCAGTGTGGTGGTGGTGGATTGCCTCTTGGGCTGATGATGAACAGTACAAGGGGAAGAACAACCTCCTAAGGGTGAGATGTTCTTGTGCTCGGTGCGCGACTAAGGGTTGGCTCCAGATCAGATGCCCCCTACTGTGGTGGCTAGTCCTTGTTATATAGGCCCTGGTCCTCTTCCCAAATATTGAGCGGGAAGGGAGCCAACAATGGCCAATTTGAAAGGGGACAGCTAGTACAGCTTATCCTGACAAAAGCGGTCTTCGCCTGCAAAAGGCTCCGGTGGTGACGCCGCCTTGGGCTCCATGGTGACCTCCGTGTTGCCGTCCTGCTGGTCTTGGTCTCGTTGCACTGATATGGAAACCTTTGCTTGACGCCTCGGTACTCTGCGCCTGCGCTTGCTCCCTTAGCACCAAAGGGGAAACAAGGACACTGCGCACGCTGGCGCCCGCCTGATCTTGATCGTCATGTCTCACGTCATGAGAACCTCGCGAGGTTTGCCCTGCCTTGATCTCTCTGCTCCTCGCGAGGCAACCTGGTGAGGCCGCTCCCGAGGAGGTCTTGTGTCGTCCGCCTCGCGAGGCTTGGCCCCTCGCGAGGGTCTTGAACGCCTTGTTGATGAAGATGGGCCGTATAGGCCTGCTAGCACAGCCACGCCGTGGGCCGCAGGCAGGCAAGTCTGTGGCGCCCCGTTCCCAGAATGCCGACACCAGGTGCGCGCACTGCACCTGGACCCGAAGTCCATTCTCCTCTTGTTGACCTTCACCTTTGTATGTGAAGCCTTCGTGGGCCTACCCCCCTAGATAGCGCTGCTCCGCCACTTCTTTTACCTCCAACCGGTCACTGTTGACCATCCTTCTGGGTGCGTGTCGCTCCACGAAGTGGCCGCAACGGCCGGGGAAGGCATCGACATGGAGATTGGCCCTGAAGCGGAAGGCTTCCAGCAGCAATGGGTGTCCGTGGACGCCTTCCAGTTCAGCTCATTGCTGCTGCCCGCGACGTCCCCGGTGGTGGTGAGCTCGGGCTGGGGGCACGTGAGGCTCGCGGACACGCGCCTACGTCGGGTCATGTCGAGGATGGCCTGCTTGAGGGGCGCGGGGTGACGGCGTCAATGGTGGTACAAGAGTTTCTCCGTCGGCGGATTGCCCCTCTCCAGCGTCACTCCCGCCCCATGTGGGCCTTCGCGGGGCAAGAGGACCCAATGCGCCTCCAGGTGGGCTGCCTGCCTCCCGACGTGCTAGGTGGGATGCTCCGTATCCTGACTGGCGAAGAACATGGTGAGCTTCCTGAGCCAGGGTACCCCAATGCACAACTAAACAAGCAGGGAGGCCTTCATCGAGGGAATGCCGCGCTTCGACCAGCGGGCGATTCTTCCTGAGGGTCACGAAGGGCCTCGGGACAATCCCCTCCTGGTAGTTCCGGTGCCAGAGGGACCCGCGGACACGGCGCCTCAGGTCGCGGCGACTGAAGGAGACGGTGCCTCGCTGCCACTGGCCGTCTAGCAACACACCGCGGCGTCGGTTAGCGTGAGAGGCGCCGCTCCGTCCGAGAGCAGAGGCAGCATCGTCGGGGCGTCAGGCGTCGGGGCAGACCTCGGGGTGGCTACGCGCGCCCTTGCGAGCAGGGTTCGACCTAAGGGCGGCGCCGGCATCCTCCAGAGGGTGTTGGGAAAGTGGAAGTGGGTTGCTGTTGATGAGTAAGTGCTTTGCTCCCCTCCGTGCCTCACGGCATTAGTGTGCTGACGCCCTTCCTATTTACAGTTCGCCCCCCGTCGCGAAGCCAGGTCACCCCCCATCGCGAAGATGAAGGAGCCCTCGAGCGGAATGGATGTTCCCCCTCCACTTGCGGCAGCCACATGCATGGCTCTCCAAGGCACGGACCCGACGCACGCTTTTTAACCCATTTCCGCAACGGCATTTTGAACCGTCGCCAAGTGAGTGACTGCAATAGGGGGGTCCTTCCCACACGACCCAGAAACCGTCGCGGACACGTCACACGCGCTCGGCAAAATGAGGTCGTGTGCGACGGGCGAGCGAACAAATACAGTTATACAGGCCCAATTGGTTCCGTTGTAAGTACATCCCACACAGTCAGTCCCAAACAAACATTCCCGTTTATTATGTACATTCCACACAGTCACTCCATGGAATAAGTTTTCGTTCTTATATACATCCTACACAGTCAATCCAGGGAAAACATTTCTGTTCGTATGTGCATCCCACACATTCAATCCAGGGAAAACGTTTCTGTTCGTATATACATCCGACACAGTTTTATGTATAGCCTCATGTGTGATCGGTGTAACTACCACACGCGCTCTGCCTCGGATAACTGTTTGCTTTTACTCAACTACATCACACACGATTTGATGAAGAAAACCGTATGACATTGGGCTATCCATCATAAGTGCTTTTGCTGCAAGTACCGTTTGCAAAGTTCCATGACCCATTTAGCAGGTTTATTAGTTTACAATTAATAATTCCAGTATTACGCAAATTCACATTTCATATCGAACAGTTGTTTGCCAATTTCATATCGCACACATAAATATATTTTAACATCACAGTACGATACCTACCTGAAAACAGCACAGTACGACATATAGCTAGTTCACCTTCATAAGAACAATATTAGAACAATATATTCATTTCCCTAATCGAGATCATCCAGGCTCGTCTTATCCACCTCTCCTTTCAGTTCAGTAAGAACCTGTTTTTCACTGGCCAACTGGGAAAGTGCCTCCTCCTACACCAACACCATCCTAGCAAAGTCTAATTTAAAAAATCTGAGCTGATTCTCCATCTTCCCCTTTTTATCCCGCATCTTCAAATATTCTTCAGCGTTGACAAGACTTTCTCTAAGACTATATATGTTCTCTTCCTCACACATGCTCCAAAGCTTTGCTAGGCACATCTTCAAAGACTGTGGCCACTCTTGATCAAACCACTCTAGGTAAGAGCACTTCCGTTCATCCTACAATATTTAAAACTATATCAGTAACAATTGTAGGGGAAATGGGCTTCTAACAACATAGAAAATAATCAAATACATATTTTGAAAAACTGAAGAAACAGGTTAATTATGACATATCTTCTCAAGAAGATCAATGTGCAAATGAATTAATTGCTACTGAGACGACAACCAAATTCTGAAAACATCAGAAGCTATAATTAACTACAACAATGCTACAAGTTCTTAGTCATGTACTATAAATAACAAATTGAAAATAGCGTCAGTGTTTGGATCGATGACAGCAAATTGATACTAACAGGTGTGTACATGCACCCATTTAGTAACATAGAACTAATAGCACTAAGGCCGTCCACTATATATGCCAAAACCAATGTAAAGACAACTATTGCTACATTTGGCACCGGTGCCCTGCACTGGCGAGCCAATGCAGCGGAAAAAGATCAGGGACCCGGACTCCGGAGCACCTAGTTGCTCTGATGCCCAGTTCCTTCGTTCCATAAAGATTTAGTATTTCACTGCTTGGCTGCTCGGATGTGTGGACCAAAGTTGGATGAACAAACTGCTGAAGCGGTGCCAAATAATTTTCTAATGGCACCGCTGATGAGGTGGCAACATTTTTAGACACTAGGTACAAACTGTGACACTATCTTAACATCCAGAATAACATAGCACAATGACAGTGTCTGAATCACATCTAACAAATGATATGTAGCAACGAAAGTGGGGCTAACCTTCTCTGCACATGCCAGAAACTTCTTCCCACGGTCCACAGATTCAAACGCAACTAGCTTCACGCATGGAGATTGATGGTGACAAGGAGCTGGCAGATCTTCAGCCACACCGCTCCATTTGTTGCAACTGATGGTCCTAGGGAGCTACAAGAGGAAGAAATGACTCAAATCGACCGCCGGGTTAAAATCCTTCATTCCAAGTCATAACACGAGAGAGAGAAGAGAGGCATACCCGGGTGCTGAAAATTCGTCGTCGGAGGAGAAACCGCTGCACAGGTCATTGAAGAAGACCATGGTGTTCCCGGCAGTAGGACGCGAGATGGCGAGAGCGAGGAAGCAAGCGAGGAAGCGGCTATAGCTTCGGAAGGAAGGAAGGAGGAAATAGGGGAAATGTGACTTGTGGTCGGGGAGAAAAGGGGGTGGGGAAGGGGGCGGGGGTAGATATTTCGACGGTAGGCCAACAATTTTGAAATGTGGAGGGGAACTTTGCGCGCGGTGCCGCCGGACACCATTCACTTTGAACGATTGTGTGCATCGCAAACGATTCTTCTGCCTTACACGCATGGGATGAGTTTGATAATACAAATTTTGGTGGAAATTTCCCTAGGTACTATCCTGATCCACGTCATTTCATAATTTAACATCGCTTGCTAATTTGGCACACAAAAGAGCGTACAACACACAGACCACACTTACTGAATCAAGCGATTTTAGTAATTAAATAGAGCCAGTTGACCTGAACAATGCTCTAACAAAAAGACCAGCATTAAAAACAAAGCCTAAGTACACATAATTTTTACAAAGCCGCCGCCGCACCGGCCTATGTATCACCGGTGTGAGATGAGACATCGATGACTTGTCCAAGCGACATGCCGCCGTTGGTGTACTCCGCGTCCCCCGTGCTGAAGTGGACCGCGTCCACATCCTCGTCCTCGGCGCCGCCCTCAAGGTTGTAGTACTCGTAGTAGTGGCTGCGCCAGAGCTCGCGTTGGTACTCCACCGCTGATCCCTCGACGGACAGACTCTTCTCTACCTCAACCTGGGCCACGCGCAACTCCTCCTCCCGGCACTCCTCGATCTGCGCCGCCTCCTACATCTCCAGCTCCCGCTCGACCATCTCATGAAGAATTAGGTGCTCCATGGCCACCGCCGCCTTTTTGAACATGGGTTGCATGCTAGATTCCACGGTGGCCTAGACTATCTTGGCGTGTGTGTCGTCGATCTTGGCCTGGATGGTCTTGACCCGGGCCAGGGCGACATCGGCGGCACGGACGGCGGCTCGAGCACACTTGGCGTTTGCAGCCACCGTCGCATCCGGTGCTGCAGCCGTCTCGGTTGTTGCAGCTGCCCTGTCGGCTGCCGCAGACGCCCTCTCGGTGGATGCGGCCGCGCTCAATGCGGATGCGGCGGCACTCTCGGCATAGGCAGCCACGCTCTCGGCCAGACGGCGGAGCTCGAGGAGGACGCGGCGACCGTACGGGCCCTCACGAAGCGTTTCCACGGCGTCATCTTTGCAAGAAGGGGTTGCAGGAATGGGGATCGGGATTCGTGGATTCGGGGGTTGCCGGCACTGGAGCAGACGAGCCGACGAAGCTTAAGGAGGAAGACTTGAATAGACCCACGAATTTTCATCACAAATGGTTTGAACGAGACAACTGTGTGTGATGTAGTTGATATTTTTTATTAGTTGTGAAAGAGGAATTTGGAATAAAGTGGCAACGGATGGTGTTTTTAATGTACGAGAAAATTTATAGTACTAATACAACTGTCATGTCAAAATTTGAAAAAATTCAGGGGTCATTTGACCTTTTAAGACAACTAAGTGATTTTCTAGCCATTTAATGACCGTAACTCAAATTTGAACTACATCTACATGCAACGGCTAACCATAACGGTTTGAAAATCATATTTGCGTACTTGTGTGCGAGCTAATTCCATGTGCAGTAAATTGGAAGGAATTTTCAAACATATTGGTGTCACGGCCTGGACACATGCATGGAGTGCCATGGCATTTAAATTCTAGAAAATTAAAAAAAGTTTAGAAACAGATGAAACCTTGCTTGATGTAACGTCATGCCTCCAAGATGATGTGGTAAAAAATTTGGCATGTCGGACAAAAGTTTGGACACACATCCCTCAACAAACCGGAGCAACTCCTAGATAACTCATGGTTCCGAGAGGGAACAATGCTTGTTTGATGACGAACGAGAGATAGCTTCCTCTTAAGGCCTTAAATTTTTTTCTACATTTAACATGCACTAATACAACTTCATGTGAAAATTTGGAAAATTCTAGGTGTCACTTGACCTTTTAAAGACATCTAAGTGATTTTCTTGCCATTTAATGACCATAATTCAAATTTGAACTACGTCTACATGCAACAGCTAACCATATCGGTTTGAAAAATCATATTTGTGTACATGTGTGCGAGTTAATTCCATGTGCAGTAAATTGGAAGGAATTTTCAAACATATTGGTGTCACGGCTTGGACACATGCATGGAGTTACATGGCATTTGAATTCAAAAAATTAAAAAGATATCAAAATCACATGAAACCTTGCTTGATGTAATGTCATGCCACCAAGATGATGTGGTAAAAAATTTGGCATGTTTAACGAACGTTTGGACGCACACCCCTCACAAACCGGAGCAACTCACTAGAAGGCTCGTGGTTCGAGAGGAAACAATGCATGTTTGATGACGAACGGGAGATAGCTTCCTCTTACGGCATTCAAATTTTTTCTACATTTAACGTGCACTAATACAACTGTCATGTGAAAAATTGGAAAATTATAGGGCTCACATGACCTTTTAAAAACATTGAAGTGATTTTCTAGCCATTTAATGACCGTAATTCAAATTTGAACTTCATCTACATGCAACGGCTAACCATAACGGTTCGAAAAATCATATTTGTGTACTTGCGTGCGAGTTAATTCCATGTGCAGTAAATTGGAAGGAATTTTCAAACATATTGGTGTCACGGCCTGGACACATGGATGGAGTGCCATGGCATTTAAATTCCAAAAAAAAGATCAGAAACACATGAAACCTTGCTTGGTGTAATGTCATGCCACCAAGATGATGTGGTAAAATTTTTGGCATGTTTGACGAATGTTTGGACACTCACCTCTCACAAACCGGAGCAACTCACTAGAAGGCTCGTGGTTCTGAGAGGGAACAATGCATGTTCGATGACGAACGAGAGATAGCTTCCTCTTATGGCCTTCAATTTTTTTCTACATTTAACGTGCACTAATACAACTGTCATGACAAAGATTGGAAAATTATAGGGGTCATTTGACCTTTTAAAGACATTTAAGTGATTTTGGTAGCCATTTAATGACCGTAATTCAAATTTGAACTACATCTACATGCAACGGCTAACCATAACGGTTTGAAAAATCATATTTGTGTACTTGTGTGCGAGTTAATTCCATGTGCAGTAAATTGGAAGGAATTTTCAAACATATTGGTGTCACTGCCTGGGCACATGCATGGAGTGCCATGGCATTTAAATTCCAAAAAAAGAAAAAAAATGATCACAAACAGATGAAACCTTGCTTGATTTAATGTCATACCACCAAGATGATGTGGTAAAAAAATGGGCATGTTTGATGAAAGTTTGGACACACACAACTCACAAACCGGAGCAGCTCACTAGAAGGCTCTTGGTTTCGAGAGGGAACAATGCATGTTCGATGATGAATCGACGATAGCTTCCTCTTATGGGCTTCAAAAACTTTCTACAACTTAAGTGCACTTATACAACTGTCATGTCAAAATTTGGAAAATTTCAGGGGTCATTTGAACTCTTTAAGACTTTTAAGTGATTTTCTAGCCATTTAATGACCATAATCCAAATGTGAACTACATCTACATCCAGCGGCTAACCTTAATGGTTTGCAAAAAAATGTTTTAGTACTCGTGTGCGAGTTAATTCCATGTGCAGTAAATTGCAACGAATTTTCAAACATATTGGTGTCATGGCTTGGACACATGCATGGAGTGCGAGGGCATTTAAATTCCAAATATTAAAAAATGACCAGAAGATGTTAATATCTGGTGTCCAAAAAAGAAAATGTAAAGATCTGGCAACACAACCGGGCCCCACACGATTGGCAATGGTTATTAATCAGGCATGGTTCTGTATTGGAAACTGTCAGCTATTAAGTTCACAGACGGCTTTTGCTGCGGGAATCGTGTGTAATTCAAACTACAGTACTCGCAAATTCCGGCGACCGGCGTGTGTACTGTTTCCGTCGATCTAGATTTCGGCCGCCAATAAATACTACCTTCCTCATGTCGTCCCGCCTACATTCTCATCTACATCCTCCCCTTGCTCGCCCTCTCTCTCTCTCTCTCTCTCTCTCTCTCTTTCTCTCTTTCTCTTCTCTCTCTCTCTCCCTCAAATCTTTGCCATGGCGCCGCCGGTCTACCCACGCGCCGACAAGGAGGCGTCGCCCCCGAGGACGCTCAGTCGAAGAGCAGTGACGAGGGGGACCCGTACGCGCCGCCGGACGAGGTTGCAGCGGACCCCCCAACTTGGGAGTAGTTTTGGGGCCAGTACAGTCTTTGTCTGTGGAAGTCCCTGCTGCTAGCTGAGAAAGACAGGCAAGTGGCATTCAAGAAGGAGATGGCGGAGAAGGAAGCAAGGTACCAGACGGCCTTTGAAGCCCGTGATATCGCCTGGTAAAAGGAGGCGGTGGAGCTTTGGGGGCAGGTGCATCGTGGTGCGGAGTAGGTGTACGAAGACGGGTACTACGCGAGGAAGGTCAAAGGCGCTAGGTGCCTCATCGCTGCGTGGAGGTAGGCCGATAAGCTCTAGCGTGCCACAGACGAGGAGCTCTGGTGGGTGCCCAACGAAATGGCAAGATCGTTCGCGCTCGTGTGCCAGCAAGAAGCAGATCGGTACGTCAAGCGTTGCGAGGCGATAGAGGGGGAGTACTGCCTCTGTGCTGGGAAGACGCCACGCACCAGGGAGCTGCTGGCGAGGGGCAGTCGGAATACTGCCCTTAGGAGGGATTACTAGTTTTAGTATTGTTCGTTTTCAATTTTATGCATTGTACCTAGTAGTTAAGTATCATCACATATATGTGATGATATTATTTATATTTTGTGATGAACTAATGAACAATTAATATATATTATAAATTCCACTTTATATCTACTTTCGTATACTAATTTGTATTTGTCTATTATCATCCACATATACAGAATGGAAAGCATACACACACACACACACACATTGAAACAGAACATATAAAAACAGAAAACAGAGTACACACACTGAAACACAGCAATAAACAGAGTAGTATTATGATTGCTGTGCATACATAGCGATCCAAGTCAAAACGACTCAACAAAATAAAATGCCTCCATGAGAATATGACCAGCAGCCCTTGCCTACGGTAGCTCTTGGCTGTGCCTGAACTCGTGCAGGCGTTCGTCCAAGTGGTCGACATGCTTGCGGTACATCTGGAGCACGATCTTGAGCTCCAAGTTGGCTATTTCATCGGAGATCACCAGCTCGAGGATGCGACGGCCATGTACCTCTACTGCGCCCAGGTGGACACATGGGCCAAAGAGACGGTCGAGCCTAGCGACCAGCGCATTGGCATCGAGCGGGCCGCGGACAAGGCGAGTGGCACGACTCATGCGAACGGCGTGGCGGGTGTCTAGTGCAAGTACGGCGTGGCCGGCCTCTGGTGCAAGTACGGTGCAAACGACCTCTACCCACTCCTGGTGCGGAATGGGGGTACTGACGGGACGTGTACCCAGCTGCGACGCCCTGTCGAATGCAGGCAAGCGCCAGTGGATCCGCTCTTGCTGTGTGGCACGCCGTGCCTCTCACTCTACGGCGCTTCAACGGTCTCGCTCTGCGGCGGCCTATTGGCGTGGACGCGCCTAGCTTCCTCTGCGGCGCACCATCGATCATGTTGTGTGGTGAGCTGCAGCCTCTCGGCGCTGACATGCCTATCTTTATCTGCGGTGCTGAAGCGCCATGCGCCAAGGGTCTGCTCAACCCTGGCGATGACGCGCATCACGGCGTCGTCCATCGTGTTGCTGGGGAGCGCCTCGGCCTCGACGGGCCGTTGCGCCTTCTCGTTTTTCTCATCGAGGAGGTTGATGGCAGAGGCGGCGCTTTGGTGGGTCGGCATGCTTGGAAAAGGTGGATGTGCTATAGGCTACGCTTGTTGCCTCCATGCGTCACGCACCGCCTAGGTTTAGGCGCAATATCGCTGGGTGGCGGAGGGAAACCGGTGAGGAATTGGCGGGAAATGGTGGCATGTTCATAAAACGCCATCAATTATTGGAAACTTAAGCATAGAAGGAACATTGAGCTAGCACGACACATGCGGGCACATTGCAACACATGTGTGGCCAACAGCGCACACTATTCCCTGTAAAGAATATTGTTCTGTTTATCCTGGTAGAGTAGTGGCGGTAATCGTCACAGGAGGTAGATGATGATCAGATGATCATTTATCCTAGTTAATTATGCATGTAATAGTTTACTTTGGTGTCTGAAATGTCATGTGTGTACTAGCCACCTACGTAATTAGATGTTTGCCGCATATAACACACATCTTGTTTATGTGAAACGTTTTTGTTCTCTTGGCTCAACACAAATAGTTTATCCGAATGAAGTGTATGCCCTCCATTGCACACACCTTGATTTGGCTGAACCGTTTCTCTTGCCTTGCCTAATCAAAAACAGTTCATCCAAGTGAACTATACGTCGTATATCGCACACACCATGATTTGGCTGACCTTTTCTTTTGTGTTGCCTAATCACAAACAATTCATCCGAGTGAACTATATGCCGTGTATCGCACACACATTCATCTGGCTGCCCGTTTCTGTTGTTCCGCCTCATCACAAACAGTTTATCCGAGTGAACGGTATGCCGTATATTGCACATGCCTCCATTTGGCTGCCCTTTTCTTTTGTTCTGCCTCGTCATAAACAGTTCATTGAACTAAAACGTATGCCCCGCAACGCACACGCAACTAAAATCTAAACCGTGTTTGATGTATCTGCCATCACAAACGTTTTGCAGCTTTTTTTACGGGTTTTTTAGATCACCGTTTGCGATTAATGCATCGCACACAGTTTCGTCAAAGGGTCTCTGATTGTATAGTGTCACGTTAGCAGCATCCTGCAGTAGTGGGTGGTCAAATCGGGGGAGACTCCGGCCGACCGCCTTCCATTCCTCGGGGCGCCCGTCCCTGAGGCACGCACGGAATGGAGCGAGGTGGCACAACCACCCCCACTCTTGACCATGCGCTCGCTGTGGGCCGCCGTGGTCTGACGGTCACCCACAGGGAAGTGCCAAACCCACAAGGAATGCACCCCATCCAGAGGGAGCCGGAGAGGCACCCAAACATCCAGGGCGACGCGTAACACGAATGGGACCTTTTGTGCCTCGGGTTCTGACGGAGACGCGAGGTCCCACCCCAGCCAAGCTTTAGTGCTTGAGGGTGATCGGGCCTCAGCCGAGCACGATCTTCTGCGCAGCGCCAGGGACGTGCTGAGTCGGCTTGAGGTGGAGCTGCAGAGCGCCCTGCAGGAGGCCAATGCAGCGAATCAGCGGTGCGAGGCAGCTGAGGCACGCGAGTAGGAGCTCCTGTCTTCGCATGCCGCCCTGGGGCAGCAGGCTCATAACCCAGAAGTATAGGGGATCAATTGTAGCCTCTTTTGGTAAGTAAGGTGTCGAACCCAACGAGGAGCTAAAGGTAGAACAAATATTCCCTCAAGTTCTATCGACCACCGATACAACTCTACGACACTTGACGTTCGCTTTACCTAGAACAAGTATCAAACTAGAAGTACTTTGTAGGTGCGATAGGATAGTTTTGCAAGATAATAAAGAGCACATAAATAAAATCTTGGGGTTGTTTAGATAAAGACACAACTAAGTTAGTTTAGTAGAGAGTTTTTGTCAACAAGAAAGTTATTTGTCCCTAGGCAATCGATAACAAGTACCGGTAATCATTCTTGTAATTTTATTTGAGGGAGAGGCATGAACTAACATACTTTCTCTACTTGTATCATATGCACTTATGATTGGACCCCTAGCAAGCATCCACAACGAGACCCCGATACTTGTTGAAGAAAGATGGGATGCCTTCCGCGGCATCACCAAGCTTAGACGCTTGAGTATCCTTGAATATTTACTTGGGGTGCCTTGGGCATCCCCAAGCTTGATCTCTTGCCTCTCCTCCTTCTCCTCATATCGAGACCTCCTCGATCTTTGATCACTTCATCCACACAAAACTCAATAGAAAGTTCGATAAGATCCGTTAGTATAATAAAGCAAATCACTACACTAAGTACTGTTGCAAACCAATTCAAATTTTGTTTTTGCATTGTAGCTACTGTAATATAACTTTTCCATGGCTTATACCACCGGTAAAAAATCAATAGTTTCATCAAAACGAGGAAAACAATGCATCAAAAACAGAATCTGTCTTAAACAGGACAGTCTGTAGTAATCTGAACATTCACCATACTTCTGGTACTCCAAAATTCTGAAACAATTAGTAAAAATAAAAAATTTGTATATCAAGACAGTGCAAAAGGTTTCAGAACCATTTGATGTTCTAGTAAAAAATGTAAAATCGCGCACTACAGCCAAAGTTTCTGTTTTGCACCGCACAAACCAACAAGCAATTTAAACATCCTAAAGGCAAACCTTGGCACAATATTTTTATAATACATTGGATTTGTACAAGGGAATAATTATTTTTGTTGAAAAGTTTCTGCAATTCAAGATTCACAAAGTTTCCATGGGCATGAACAAACTTCAAGGCATGCTCCCGCTTCCACGGTGCTCGTCTATCTCACTTTCACTTTCCTTTCTGTGAAGTTTTAAGTTCCCCTCTATATTTTTTTTTCTTTTTTAACTTTATAAAAGCACACAATAGAAATAAATGACTCTCTAATACTTCCGGGTTGTCTCCCTGGCAGCGCTTTCTTTAAAGCCATTAAGCTAGGCATAAAGTGCTCAAGTAATGAATCCACCCCGATCCCAAGGTATATCAAAGCCAATTTTAATTAACAATGATTTGACATTTAGTAGTGAGCACAAAACAACATATATCAAGCAATGACAAAGTATAACTCTCTTCCTATGCATCGGCATGTCATACAA
This sequence comes from Triticum aestivum, assembly GCF_018294505.1. Lineage (NCBI taxonomy): Eukaryota > Viridiplantae > Streptophyta > Magnoliopsida > Poales > Poaceae > Triticum > Triticum aestivum. Next base: position 353,647,531 of record NC_057811.1, on the reverse strand, counting down.
GAACAATTCATGCACATCAAGTAAAGGCCAATACATAGCATAAGAAGTATCTTGCAATTCTTTCGTGTTGGAAACATAGAGAGGTGGAGATATAGTTCCTCTCTCATCATAATTGCTAGTAGGAGCAGCAAGCACACTCATATTATATTCATCAAAATCGTCATGTGAAATAGTAAAAGGCAACCCATCAATATAATCCTTAATAAGTGCAAACTTCTCCGATATAGTGTAGTTGGGAGAATTCAGAAAGATAATAGGACTATCATATGTGGGTGCAATAGCAACAATTTCATTCTTAATATAAGGAACTATGGCAAGTTCATCTCCATAAGCATAATTCATATTGGCATCTTGGCCACAAGCATAGCACGCATCAAGTTCATCAAAAAGGGATATTTCAAATGAATCAACGGGATCATAACAATTATCATAGCATTCATCCTTCGGTAAGAATGAAGGGAAAATAAGAAATGTATGAGCTGAAGAGTTACTATCATTAGAAGGTGGGCACGGGTGATCAATCTTCTCTTCCTCCTTTTGTTCTTCGCTCTCCTCATCATCTTTTTCATCCAATGAGCTCACAGTTTCATCAATTCCTTCTTCCATCGACTCCTGCAAAATATTAGTCTCTTCTTGGATAGCGGAGACTTTCTCAATAAATGCATCAATATCGGAATTGTATTTATAATTATCGTAGCAATATTTAAGGATAGCAAAATTTTCAGGTCTATAAACTGAATCATCAAAATCTTCAAACTTTTCAAACAAAGATTCAATTTCATAAGCACCCTTAAAAGCAACAAATTCTTCTATTCGTTCCACATCATAGTAATCATATATACCTCTAGTATATGAAGCCAAGGTTTCATTATCATTAAATTGACATGAATAGGGAAGGTGTGGAACCTCAATCTTAGAGCAACAAGTATAATCATGTCTCAAGCATAGATTCCAAGCATACCATTGCAACATTTCAATTTGATCCCATAAAAGTTTTCCCTTTTGAGTCAAGCCATAATCCCTAAAGTATTCGCGTTGATCCAACGTTACTCCCATTATCAAGTTGAATGGGGTATTCTCAGGATTATCAAAGTAATGCATAATATCTTTTACATAACGAGCATCGAGGGTTTTAGGAGGTTCCCATCTCCATGAGTAGCAAGTACCACTATTTTTTTTGCTGTTTCGTGTTCCATATCCATAACTAAAGATAGAGAACAACTTAGAATAAGAAATAAAAACTACTTAGTGATAAAGCAAACAAGCACACACGAGAATATTCACCCCACGCTATTGCTCCCCGGCAACGGCGCCAGAAAAAGGTCTTGATAACCCACAAGTATAGGGGATCAATTGTTGCCTTTTTCGATAAGTAAGTGTGTCGAATCCAATGAGGAGCTAAAGGTAGAACAAATATTCCCTACAATTCTATCGACCACCGATACAACACTACGCACGCTTGACGTTCTCTTTACCTAGAACAAGTATGAAACTAGAAGTACTTTGTAGGTGTGATAGGATAGTTTTGCAACATAATAAAGAGCACGTAAATAAAATCTAGGTTCTGTTTAGATAAATACACAACTAAGTTAGTTCTAGTAGAGAGTTTTTGTCAACAAGAAAGTTATTTGTCCCTAGGCAATCGATAACAAGTACCGGTAATCATTCTTGTAATTTTATATGATGGAGAGGCATGAGCTAACATACTTTCTCTACTTGGATCATATGCACTTATGATTGGACCCCTAGCAAGCATCCACAACTACTAAAGATCATTAAGGTCGTGAAACCCAACCATAGCATTAAGTATCAAGTCCTCTTTACTCCCATACATCATACCCCACCTACTCGGGTTCAAGTTTCTGTCACTCTCGCAACCCACCATAAGCGAACCATGAACATATTGCAACACTCTACAGCGGGCGCCCTCACGTTTGCGCGAGACAGAGGGCACCGTAGGACAGCACCATAAATAAAATATACAATCATACCAACCAAGATCACGATTAACCCATAGGACAAAATGGATCTACTCAAACATCATAGGATAACCATAGATCATTGGGAAATAATATATGGAGTTGAGCACCATGTTTAAGTAGAGATTACAGCGGGGGGAAGAGGTGTTACACCGCTGCATAGAGGGGGAGAAAGTTGGTGTTGACGGTAGCAAGATTGTTGTTGTAGATCGCTGTCACGATCCTATCCCCGGCGGCACTTCGGCGCCACCGGGAGAGAGGGGGAGAGAGCACCCCTCCTTCTTCTTCTTCCTTGGCCTACCCCCCTAGATGAGAGCAGAGTTCCCCCTTTGGTCCATGGCCTCCATGGCAGCGGAGGGGCAGGAGCCCCTCCGAGATTGGATCTCCCTCTCTGTTCTCTTCTCTTTCGCGCTCTCCAGATCTGGCCGAAAACCGTTTCTTATATTACCGGAGATCCGTAACTCCGATTGCGCTCAGATTTTAACACGATTTTTTCTGGATATAAGCTTCCTTGCGCCCGAAGTAGAGCCTCAACCGACGTACAAGGTGAGAACAACCCACCACGCCACGCCTGGCTCCAGGACCGCGCCCTGGTGGGTTGTGCCGACCACGGGCCTCCGTTTGTGGTGATTCCAACCCCCCAAAATCAAATATATTCCAAAATAATTCTCCGTGAAATTTTATTGCATTGGGACTTCGTTTGATATGGATTTTATGTGATACAAAAAAGATGCATAAAACAGGAACTGGCACTGGGCACTGGATCAATAGGTTAGTCCAATAAATCATATAAATTGTTGCCAAAAATATGTGAAAGTTGTATAATTTTGGCAGGAAACAGTAAAAAATTATATATACGACGGAGATGTATCACAGGCCCAGGCGTGCATGGATGCGCTTACTACCGCCGCAGAGTGGCTCGCGATCTGGGAGGCTGACCTCGAGATCCTCGAGCGCGAGCTGGCGCGAACGACGTCGGAGCAGAGCCTGGAGCGCGAACAGCTGGAGATGATGGACTACCAAGTTGCTGCCGCAGAGGCCTCTCTCGCATCCAAGGAAGCGACGCTCCAGAGGGAGGCTAACAAGAAGGCCGCGAAAGCGTGCAAGGCACTCACCAGCGACCACCACAAGAAGCTGGAGCTTCAGGAGGCCCGCTTCGGCGTCCGTCGCGAGGAGCTGCAAAACAAGATAGACGGCCTCCAGAGGGAACTGTCTGAGGCTATCAAATAGCGCGAGGTTGCCCTGTGAGCTTAGGCTGCAGAGGACGAATTTTCCTTGCTTCTCGAGCAGGTAGGGGACGTCAATTCCCTCGTGGAGCAGGCGACAGACAAGGCGACCCAGGCCCGGGGGCTGCAACACGCATGCTCTGAAATGTTCTGCGCCCTTGAAGTGAGGGCCCGCCGTGCCGTGGGCTTCATTTGCAAGGAGGACGTCGCCAGCCCACTCATGGGCGATGACGCCGGTTAGCTCGCCTTCTTCACCAAAGTCGTGGAGTGCCTCGAGGAGGGGACAAATAAGGTAGGTGCACTTGTCGAAGAGGGGAGCCGCGACCTCCTCGCTCGGGCCTCGACTAGCGTCTTTAGCCACCTTCTTTGCTCCGACCCCGACTTCGATTTTGAGGTCATGATAGCACCCGTACCTGAGGTGATCAGCGACACCCTCGCGGAGTGGGTAGAAGACGACATGGGACCCAGCGCGGACCTGAGGAGCCTGGAGAAGCCGCTAGCAAGGGCCGCAGCGTCGCATCTCCTTAAGCCGTTTTTATGTTAGTACCTGAGCACAACATTGCCAGAGTGCGACAGATGTTTGCTGTAACCCTTCAGTGATGTATCGAACCACTTTTGCATTTTTCTGAACTTCTTTCACGCTTTGCGTTGCTCGACACGGTCCCCCGAATGGGGCATCGACCACCGTCGGTGTGCCGGGTCGCAATACCCTAGTAAGGCCGGGAATTGGGTGCTCCTAGGGCTGGGGGTGCCGGGAGCGGCGTGTGCCCACTGGCTCACGCGTGCGCGTCGCGCGAGGACTTCAGCACCAAAGCCTCGGTGAGGTGATACATGCGGGGGCAGGCCTATGGCCCTAGATCCCTGCCGCCTGGCCCTTAAGTCGTTAGGATTGCCACGAACGAAAGCACCACACCCAGCCCCCACTCACGTGATGCTCGCAGGGGAGGGAGGCGCAGGGTGCGCGCGACCATTGCCCATGGCGAACGGAAACTAACAAAACTCCGCAATAGAAACACATTTCCTCCCTTAGAAATACGCAACAACTCTAAATCTTTATTCAGAAAAGTTGTAAATTGGTTTACAAAAGGTGAAGGCCACCATGTGCAGGGCCTTCACTAGTCTTCCCACCTGCGCGGAGCATGGGGCCTCCACTTGGGCGTGCGCATGATCGCTGTCCGATCGTTCCGCCAGCGCGGAGCATGGGTTTCCACTGGGGCATGGGCAGGAGCTCCCTCGGGGCCGCGGATTAGCGCTCCGGGAAGCTCCGGGGCGTGTACCGCCCCACTCATTATTACGTGAGAGTGTCACGGGTATAATTTGTGAAGGTGCTGGATGTTCCAGGCGTTCTGCACGGGGACCCCGTCCTCCGTTTCCGGGCACGTGGCGCCAGGCCTGGAGACGTGGGCGACCATGAACAGGCCCTCCCACATGGGCGAGAGCTTGTGGAGGCCCTCCCTGGAGAGGACCCGCCTCAGGATGAGGTCTCCGTCCTCGAGAGTCCGTGGGCGGATGTTGCGACTGTGGTAGCGCCGCATGGCCTGCTGGTACCTCACGGCGCAGAGGGAGGCCTGGTGGCGGGCCTCCTCGCTGAGTACAAGACCAGTTCCCTGCGAGGCATCCTCACGCGCCTCGTTGAATGCCAAGACCCACGGGGAACCATGCTTGTTCTTAGATGGGAGGACCGCCTCGGCCCCGTAGACGAGGAAGAAGGGAGTTTCGCCGGTGGGTTTGGCCGCGGTGGTGCGTATGGACCACGGCACGGACTGCGGTTCGTCTAGCCCACCCCTGCCGCAGGTCTCAAGCTTCTTCTTGAAGCTCCTAGTATTGAGGCCTTTAAAGACCTCTGTGTTGGCGCGCTCGGCCTGGCCATTGCTCCGCGGGTGCGCCATCGAAGCGTAGCATATCTATGTTCCAAGGTTAGCACAATATGACCTGAAGAGGTTTCTTGTAAACTGGGAGCGATTCTCGGTGATGATACGGTTGGGGACGCCGAACCGGCTCACAAGGCCCTTGATGGACTTGATGACCGAGCCTGTAGGGATGGTGCGCATGGGTTCCATCTCCGACCACTTGGTGAACTTGTCGATGGCGACGTAGAGGTAGCGGTAGCCGCCAGCCGCCCGGGGAATGGGCCCAGGATATCCAGCCCCCAGACCACGAAGGGCCACGAGAGCGAGATCGTCTAGAGCCCCTCTGCTGGCTGCTGGATTTGCTTGGCATGGAATTGGCAGGCCTCGCACGAACATACCAGTTCTGTGCGTCGTGACGAGGAGTGGTGCCCGCAGTCTCCTCCATGGATGTCGGCCAACAGCTCAGGTCCTTGATCTTCTGAAATACATCTCGGTGAGACGTCGTTGGGGCACCTACGATATAGATCGCTGTCTCATAGGCAGTAGGCGGTGGCCTCGCGCGCCACGCGTTTCGCGTCGTCATCCTTTTCTTGCAAGGTGCTGTGGAGCAGGTAGGCCTTGAGCTCCTCGATCAAACTACCTGCCTGGGGTTCCAATGCCAGGAGCAGGTGGGCTCCGGAGGTCGTGCCGCAGGCCGGGGTGCCTATGGGCGGCGCGGGCGGTAGCTCCTGCAGGAGCAGCATCGGGCCGGCAGTGGGGGTGCGGCTGCCAGCTTAAATAGCCTTTCCTCGAAGACACCTCGGTTTTGAGGTTCGCAGCAGGATGCTCGCCTCACGATGTCATCAGCTTCCCTGTTCGCATCGCGCGGGATGTGCTGCAGCTCCAATCCCAGGAAACGCTTTTCCATTTTGCGCACCTCCTCAAGGTATGTCGCCATGTGCTCGTCCTTGGGCTTGTACTCTTTGTTGAAGAAGCTGACGAGGAGCGGAGAATTGCCCTTGATGGTGAGGCGCTTGACCCCTAAGGCGGCAGCGGCCTTAAGGCTGATGATCAGGCCCTCGTACTCCGCAATGTTGTTTGACACCTTCTCGCCACACTGGAAGCATAGTTGAACGGCGTAGTAGAGCTTATCTTTGGTTGGGGAGACAAGCATGGCCCCAGCCCCCGCACCCTGCCGGGAGAAGGCGCCATCGAAGTGCATGACCCAGCCGTCGGGTGCCTCATCTCCGAGCAGGAGGGGTTCGTCGTGCCGAGGCTCGCCGTCGTGGGTATCCATGCATTTCGCCATGAAGTCGGCCAGCGCTGCCCGTTTAATGACTCTGGTCGTGCAGAGCTCCAACTGGAAGGCTTGCAGCTCGATGTTCCACTTCGCGACTTGGCCTGTTGCATTGGGGCTGCATAGCACCTTCTCTAGAGGGTACGCGGAGACAACCTTGATGAGATGGCCCTGCAAGGAATGGCGCAACTTCCTGGAGGTGACCTGGAGCGTGAGGAGGAGCATCTGCTACATTGGGTGGCGCGCACTTACCGCAACACCATGCTGACGAAGTACAGAGGGTGCTCGACGAGGTGCGGGGCGTTGGCGGTGGTTTGCTTCCGGAGAGGCGCGGGGTGCCCCTGCGCGCCGTCAGGAGGAGGGCACGCCAGGGGCTCAAGAGCGCCATCCAACTGCATCGGCGACTCACGGGAGCCTGCAACCTCGCGGGGGCTGCCGGGCTCGCCTCGGGTTCCAACACGCTCCTCTCGGACCGCCACGAGCGCGGCGCTGGCCGAGTGTGGACTAGCCCCAAGGTAGAGCACTAGGGGCTCACGGGGACGGGGTGCCACCATGATGGGCGCGGGCTCGTGAGGTACCTCTTAAGGTCCTCAAAGTCTGCATCCGCCTCTAGGGTCCATTCGAAGGAACCTTTCCTCTTCATCAGCTTGAAGAAGGGCAGGGCGTGCTCGCCAAGCTTGGAGATAAAACGTCCCAGAAAAGTTACACACCCCACCAGCTTCTGCATTTCGTTGAGGGTTTGAGGGGGCACATTTTCTCAATAGCCTTGATCTTCTCAGGGTTGGCCTCTATTCCTCGGTGGGATACAAGGAAGCTAAGCAGCTTGCTGGAGGGTACCCCGAAAACGCATTTGTCGGGATTAAGCCTCAAGTTCACCTTGCGTAGGTTGGCGAACGTTTCCTCCAAGTCCTTGATCAGTGTTTTCACTACAAAAAAATACACTTCCGTGATGATACGTGTTTGTCAGAGTAGGTCACGTTTTCTGTCATGCATGTACATCCATGACGATTTATGACAAAATCAAGATAGTCATACCTGTGCTGTCGTAGAAGTGTTCCATGACATTACCAAAATTATCATCACGGAAGTGTTCACTTCCATGATGTTAAATGCCGCGTCATGGAAGTGCTTTCGTCAAGGGTGACCGACACATGGCATCCACCGTAACGGGTCACCGTTAAGCTATCGGGTCCGGTTTTGGATCCGATAACCCGCTAACAGCCACGACCAATGACGATTTTCCACGTATAAAATTCTCATTGGCCGACGGAACCATGTGTCAGCTCCGCATTAGCACAGGTGTCACTCATCCAATGGGCGAGATGCGCCTATGATATGTTGACACGTGGACCAGCCCAAAAGTGACCCATAAAGATTAAATGGGCCAGCCCAACCAAAGGCCCACAGGATTTTGCGTACCATAATGGGCGGGCCCAGCTAAAGGCCCATGAGATTTCGCGGACCATAATGGTACGGCCCAGCTAAAGGCCCACGAGATTCGCCGACCATAATGGGCCAGCCCAGCTAAAGGCCCACAAGATTTTGAGGACACTAATGGGCCGGCCCGTTAACAGGCTGTCATGTTTTAGGCCAAATGCCGGCCCATATTTGATCCGGTCCATTAACAGCCTGCCACATTCCGGGCCCAATAAAGGCCCATATCAGATCCGGCCCTTTAAGAGGCTTTGGGCTAAATTATGGCCCATATCAGATTCGACCCGTCAACTGGACGCTATGCTTTTGGGCCCACTTGCTAAAGGCCCATTTAGTAATTCGGCCTGATAGTAGTTTCAGCCTGTTAAAGGCCTGTTTATCATTGCGGCCCTATATTTATTTCGGCCCGCTAAAGGCCCATCATATATTTGGGCCTAACTACGTCCCGGTTTGCATCCGGCCTGCTCACAGCCGATAATCTGATTGGGCCAAACAAGGACCGAGACAATTTTGGCATGTTAACGGCCCATGATGTGATTGGCACAATCATGGGCCGGGGTCCATTTCGGCCTGCTGTAGGCCCGTGAGCTGTTCGGCACGTTTCAGGCCCAACCTACTTTTCCACCTCCTAAAAGCCCATTGTATTTTCTTGCGAAAATAGGGCTGGCGGTTTACTCGGCCTATTAGAGGCCCAAATCTACTAGTGGGACAGTTTACATTTAGGCCTGTTAACGGACCTTTATGTAGTGATTTGCATGATGGCCCGATTAGGTACCGTAATTTTACGGTTTGGCCAATTTACTACGAAGACAGGATGTATATACAGTAAAATAACAGCAGCATCGTGAATAAGAAAAAACCAAAACTATACAATAAAGAAATTACAGCATATTACATCCACTAGGCATCAAAGTTCGCCACTATGATAATAAAGCACAAGCAGACAGCAGATGACATACACTGGGCATCGAAGATCGCCACCAGTGCAAATAAACACGCCGACAAAATAATATAAAAAATCGACAACACTTCAATAGAGTTCAAGAAAGGTTAGCCCTGCTCGGGAGCTGCAGCGCAAGCACCTGAGAAAGCTGATGAGACTGCGCTTGTTTGACACTTATATCCTCTTCACTCTGAAAGACAAAACAAGCAGACAGATGATAGGTTTTGCACATAAGTATCGGTGCTGACAATTGATCACATTTCTTACTGACGAATAAAGTGACACAATTTAAAATAGAATTAACACAATATAGTATTGGTCAGGTTAAGACATGGCAGGAAATGACATTGTGAAGGAGTTGGCAGCTTCATGACACCACCGGATTACAGATCAAGAACTCATAAGTATCAATGGTTAGTGTGTTGTCAATTTATCCCATTTCAGATTGGCAAATAAAGAGACGGTTTAAATAATAGTAGAATGATATGACATTGTTCATATTTAAGACATTGCAGGATATGACATTGTGCTGTAGTGGGTAGGTTCACCACACCACTGGATTACAGATCAAGAATAGAGCATACATGCAGTGCAAAAGAAGATCACTTGCTGTGTATAGTTTAATTTACATGGTATGAAGAAGGAACTTGGTTGTACAACTGAAAACTTAAATTGAGAAGGACAAACTTTTGTTTATGAACTACATAATAAACTTTAAACATGCAATTTGTTGCAAACACCAAAAATAAACAGCTGTTGTAGTCATGCCTAACCAAATATACACAACAAAGTTTGAAGGCTTGAGAAGGACAAACTTACATTATTGGTGAAGATAGACTCTATAAAGCCCTTGTCCATGCTGATGTGGGGGAAATTCAAGAAGTTTACCATAGAATCTTCTTCATAAGCATTGCCTTTATTCTACATTTTGTTAAGAGTAAATATAGATGTGATAATATAAGAGAAAAATGGAGAATATTTAAGATAAGATGAAGAGTGATGCTACATAACCAAGTAGCTATAAATGTAAGTACAGCGATACAGCCAAAAGGCACAGCGAAGAGCAATGCAGAGCTAAACTTCTTCAGGACCATCGGTGTTATCCAACCTTATGGTAAGAGTAAATATAGATCCAATGCGTAGAAAATGGAGGGCAAAGGAAAATAAGCTACAGAGTGATGGTACATGAACAACTACCTGTCAATATAAGTACACTGATAAAGGACAACAGGTACTTACAAGAACAATGCAGAGCTAAAAATTTGCATTGCCATTGGATATATTCTACACTAATGTAACCATTCATACAGACCAGATAACTTGGAGCGAGCAATTGATAAGCAAGCTATCATGCATACTGCTATCACATAATGAACCAGGTATGAATGCAAGTACAGTGGTACAGGACAACAGGTACTAACAAGAGCAAAGCAGCGGGCAGCATATTTGCGATATCCTGTCGTTCTTTCCAAACCGGAATTCTTCCTCGAGCTGATTTCCTGCAAAAAAGATCCGTAAGGCACATGCGAAAAAAGTAGAAGTTCAAATTTTCATGTGATATCATAGACAGTACCTCATCCTGGGAACGAGACCAGTTTATAACAAGGTTTTTCCATTCAATGCCTTGTAAATTTAGCACAGGAGACATCACTGGAAATTCGTTCATAGATTTGCCATCAAAGTGTGATTTCCTCAGGTAACACCGATACTGCTGCAATGCTTCCTTGAAAAGCGGAAGCAAGCTTTGCTCTTCATGACTATCCAGATTGACCCTCGCCTACTTACAACAATCTAATGTAAATCATTGATGTGTTCAATCAGCAGAAAACAGGAAAATAATCACCATGAATAATAGAACTTACACATAAGTGGGACAGGAAGATGTGAAAATGGTATTTGTCTTCGCTATAATCTTCCCATGATGGGAATATAGGCACGTAGTCCCTAACAACATTGAAAGCATTGTCTTTAAACTGGGAATAATTGGAATGGGGTTCCAATCTGCAGGAATTGGCCGTCTCTGCAGTTGGGATAGGTCTTCGGCCGGTGGACTTGCTGTACTTTTTGCTGGAGTGGGATTTTTCTATGGTACGGCTCATGCTATGGCAACTGAAATCGGCATACCTTTTTCTGGAGTGCAGGTCCTGTGTGCTGGGGCTAGTGGTGTGGCCAGTGAAGTATGGGTACAGTCTGCTGGAGTCGGTCCAACGTTTTGTGTCACTGGTTGTACAACCAATATAAGTGGGGTGTTGTCTGATTTCTCCGGCACCACCACATTTTTCAAGGACTTTGCTGGTGCTCCTTGAGGTTCGGCAAATCACCCTCTTTTTTTTGATGTCTGATGCACAAGAACAATATTTGAGTGGAAAAACATGGTATGATGACAGATGGAATATGTATTGATAATGGATGGGCATGGCATCTTGACATATATGATGAGTAAACTAAGCAGATGGCGGTGCAACAAAGTAGAAGAAATGCAAGACAACATATGCAAGATACGTGCAATCAATAAAACCTTGCCAAATTAGAACAGGCACCTTGATGGGTGAATAGGACAGGCCATCTGCCTTTGACTCCTCGAGGTTAGAATAGTCATTAGGATCATATTATGAACAAGAATCTACAGGTGGGGAGCGTATGAGTCTCATTGCATCCAGAATGGCACTCAATGCCTTGGTGCCAATTTTGTAAGTCGTTGCAGTGTTTTACAATATTCTTCTGATGCGCGGATTCTGATATTCACTGTAATTACGTATAATATTTGAGAACCATGGAAACATAAATAGTAGTGAGATTATCTTTGTAATGCAGAGGATATTCTAATATAGGGGCACCCCTGTAAACCCTTGTGTGCTATCACTGGATTCTGATGAGAAAGCTCATGTGTGCTGTAATATGGTCCGTGCATTAATATAATCTGGCACAAGCTCACAAAAAAATAGGTTCTAGAAGTAAGGATAGTTGGCAGATGATAGGTTCATAATATACTGTATAGAGAGTTTAGTGCCAAACCATGATAACAACAGCACACAGCAACTAGGCAGATCGTAGTGTACATAAAACGGGTACACCATAACCACAATATATAAATCGGGAAAGTGGAACTGGCTGGAAAATATGGTGTTTTATTGCCGCTACTAATTGAAAGCCTATTGATCACGTACAGGCCAGCTCTATCAGCTGTTGACTGCAGATGTCCCTGCTCCCCTTCCGGTCAAGGAGCATACTGTACGTACTAAATACAGAATAACAAAAGAGGAACATGTTAAAGAACAGAAGAGGAAGCATATTCATGAGGTTCCGCTTCATTGCATGCAATGTTGGTTGCCCACGCATGATGAATCACAGCGCCCAAAGAAATGCAATTCCATGCTGTCTCTCTATATGTGGCCACATGCATTTGGAAAATCAAGTGGGAGCATCACCTGACCAATTAAATATGTGTCTGTTAACTAATATCAGTATCATATCACAATTCGTATTTGAAGAAGTAAGCTTTGGACTTATGATTGGTGTGTTGTTTAGCTTGAAGAGTGGACTGCTGCTAGTGCGACACATAGCAGCTACACAGATCATAGTGTAGATATAACGGGAAAACCGTAAGCATCAGAAGTAAAATCAGCAAAGTGGAACTTGCTGGAATATATGTGCTAGTATTGCCGGTACAGCTAGAAAGGCTTCGGATACCAGCTCTCTGCAACTGAAGGTGCGGTACTATTAATATCAGTGTAACTCTCAAAGGGGACACAGCTCCCCGCATTTCCTTGCTAATCTTATAGGATTCAAGTGGGTAGGCCACTACAAATCCTATTCCTATGTTTACAAAATCCTACGAATCAAAGAGGACCGAAGAGTTCAAAGTGTCCATCACAACCGACCGTATAGACCTCTACACTTCAAATGTCCCTGCTCATCTTCACTACAAGGAACATACTGTACTACTATCATACTCCCTCCGTTCCAAAATATAAGTCTTTGTTGAGATTTCCACTATGGATCACATACAGATGTATACAGATACATTTTAGAGTGTAGATTCACTCATTTTGCTCCATATGTAGTCCATGGTGGAATCTATACAAAGGCTTGTATTTAGGAACGGAGAGAGTACTTATTAAAGAAGAACGGAAGAGGAACATGCTAAAGAAGAGCAAGCAGATTTTGGATAATAAAATGTTCGTTGCGCAGTGCCCACACATGATGAACCAGAGCGCATTAAGAATGCAACTCCCTACTGTCTCTCTATATGTGGTGCACGTGCTTTTCAAAGGTAAAGTAGGAACATTAGCTGACCAATTAAATGTTATCTATTTTAGTAATATCAGCATCATATCAGATTCATATTTGAGCAACAAGTTTGGAATTATGAGTGGCACGTTGTTTAGCTTGATGGATTCAGGAGCAGTACTAAGCAGGCACGATGATGGTACTGAATATAAAGGCATGTCTGCATGCAAGTCGCGTGACTTTTGTCATTTGGGTCAGTCGGCCATTTCAGGCGGTTGGATGAAGATCCTATGTCTCCTAACCCTTCTTCTTCTAATTCTTTGATTCTTCCCATACAGAACACCGCACGGGCCGCCGGCGAACCACCGGCCCCCACCTCCTGTGTTCCTCCGCCACCCCCACCCCCACCCCCGCCCCCACCCGCGTTGAGTTTTCTTCGTTCGGCGAGGCCCCACCACCGCCCCCCACAACCACCGTCCCCACCCGAGCCCCTTCCATCGCACCGGTGAACTCCGGCGAGCTCTCAAAAATCGTTTGACCCAATTTTGAAATTTAGTCTACTGTCATTTAACTAGTGTGGAATATAAAAGGGGAAAACCATAAGCATTGCGAGTATAGTGTTGAGCGTGCCATGGCGGATCTGAATGTGCAAACCGGACAAAGGCAACTTTGCAATCAATGTTTGCTTTCAACTAACAAGTAAGTGAAGGACAAGAAATCAGAGTAAAGCAGTGGCAATCTATTATCTTGTTGCGATAAATAAGTTGAGCAGATACGAAAGAGTACCACCTCTGGTGTGGTGCCGTGTATGCATCTGCTGAGAATTTGACGGTGCTGCGGTAGCGATGGCTGTCCGTGGCGTGGAAGCAGACCTAGGAGGGTAGACGGTGGCGGCGGGGCGTGGTGGACGAGACGGTCATAGGAGCGGCGCCGGCAAGGTGGGCGACGGCGGGGATGAAGCGAGAGGACGGGATGCAAGGATCCCGGTCCGAAGCCGTGGATGAGAGAGGTCGATCTCTTGTAATGGACGACGGCGTCGGGGTATCAGCTCCAGCATGGTGGAGGAGGACGGCGGTGGATGGGGTGGCGGATGGAGGAGGCTGGGGTAGAGAGGGTATTTTGGCGCCCACGGAGTACGAATGGGGAAATGGAGGGACAGAGGAAGGGGGAACCTTGTCTTTAGGGCGCGCTTGTCTCAAATGCGAGGAAATTTACAAACTTAGCCCCCATTTAAAATTTCCTACATCACAGCAATATTAGTCAGTTGGGGATAGGACGGTAATCTCGCATACACCCAATATTTGCCGACGAGAGGGTATTTTGGCGCCCATTGTGTATGAATCAGGGAGGGAGTCGATTTCGGCTGAGGAGACACTCTGTTTTGGCGCCCACCATGTATGAATCCGGGTGAGAGGCGGTTATGTGACGTTTGAGTGAAATTACAAACCTACCCCTATCGAAATCTATAGAAATCGAGCCGATAGGCTTTGCGTGTCAGGGATAGGCAGTAATTTCCATCTCGCAGATTTTGGTTGCGGGCGGTTACTGCGACTTTCCCCGCTTCGTTCAAATTTTTGCAGAGCAAGAGTGCACGTTTATCGTGCCAACTCAATTCGAATCCAGTTTGTATTCTATTTTTGTTCGGGAAGGATCCATTTGCGATTGGAATAAAATTCTATATACATAATTTTTTTATATATACTTCCAAAAGCACAACAAAGAATTCTGCTCCTTTATATGTATATAATATGATTTACAAATACAATGATCTCAAAGTCATAAAGTTGAATTCAAAAAAAATTAAACCAAATTATGTTCTACTAAAATGTCTGGATTAGTAATATCTACATATTAAATAACATAGATGCGCGTGAATTCATATGAGTATGCATGTTTGATAGATCAATTTTGGTTCGAGTATGAATTACTTGCATCATCATCTCGAATTCAAATATTTGAATCCCTTTTATGTTGACTCCTTTCACGCCCATCTCTCTCGCATGCTCCTTCATGTAGCTATCATTCTCTTTTCTCCAGCTCACCCGCACGCTCACTTCATCTTTCTCCTATCTTCACAAACATGGTCTCTCGACGTCTCCCTTGAGAAGTGTCACACTCTCCCTATCATTATACATTACACGGTTTTCATTATCTCTCACATCTCTACCGTTATCTGGTATCACTAGGTACCTAAGCTTTCTTTTTCACCGCCACACACACAGTCTCACTCATCTTTCACTTTGTCTTTCTCTCTATGGGGTTCTCTTACACACCCTATATGTCTCTAGATATGACTCATAACACTAAAATTACTCTCTCCTGCAGACACAACATTTGTTGCGGTCTCCTTTCCATCTCCTTCCTAGTT
>NC_057811.1:353621893-353631852 GCF_018294505.1 Triticum aestivum | reverse complement strand
AGACGGGGGACACAATGTTTACCCAGATTCGGGCCCTCTCTATGGAGGTAATACCCTACTTCCTGCTTGATTGATCTTGATGAATATGAGTATTACAAGAGTTGATCTACCATGAGATCATAATGGCTAAACCCTAGAAGTCTAGCTTGTATTACTATGGTAATGAGTATTCTGATCTGGACTAAGCCCTCCGGTTTATATAGACACCAGAGGGATCTAGGGTTACATAAGGTCGGTTACAGAGAAAGGAAATCTTCATATTTGATCGCCAAGCTTGCCTTACACGCCAAGGAGAGTCCCATCCGGACACGGGTGAGAGTATTCGGTCTTCGTATCTTCACAGCCCATCAGTCCGGCCCATGGCTAACAGGCCGGACGCCCGAGGACCTCTTAGTCCAGGACTCCCTCAGTAGCCCCCGAACCAGGCTTCAATGACGAGGTGCACAGATTGTCTTCGGCATTGCAAGGCGGGTTCCTCCTCCGATGATTTCAAAGTGATGTATCCGGCCTTCCATTTAATGTCGTACCCCTCAGCTTCTGTGCGTCAACAGCTTCAGCTTCCACGTGTCGAGCAAATGCGAGAGGTCAGAGTATTTTTGCATATAACACCCTAGTCACGAAAAAGAGCGTCTATTTAAAGAGATTGGATCCCAGATCCATTTGGCACCACGTAGAAAAAATCCTCAGAGACTGCCAGAAAAGACCATCCCAACATGGCGAGCGCACCCAGCTCTTCCTCCCGTCCCTGCAGCCCAGAAAAAGGTGAGTGGGAGAGGTGCTCCGTATCCCATGGTCAGCTGGTGAAGCTGCAAACACGGGGATTTCTTCCCGCCGCAGATCTAGTCCCTGTTCGAGCAGGATTGACCGTATTCAATGCAGGGGCTCAGGCTGAAGATTTCCGCAATCCATCCGGGGGGAACGAGTGTGCTTTGTCCCTTATCTGCTAAGAGGTGTCGGATTTCCAATTCATCCATTCCTCTGCGGGCTTCTAGAGTATTATGGCCTCCAACTTCTCAACTTTACTCCGGCCTCCATCCTGCATATCGCAGGCTATGTTGCCCTTTGCGAGCTATTCCTGGGTTGTGATGCCCATTTTGAATTGTGGAGAAAGTTATTCTGTCTTGTCCCGCGCAACCATGAGGGATCAATATTTGAAGTGGGCGGAGCCGAAATATGGCGCATCGCCGAGACCAGATACCTATCCGGCACACCAAAGAAGGCATCTGAAGAGCGGCTGTCCGAATGGTTCTATATTGAGGACGTCACGCTTCCAGACCCAGTTCGGAGGGGTCTCCCCGAGTTCGCAAGAGTTCCTTTGAAGAAACACCATAGCTGGAGCCCCCGGAGTCTTGAGGAAGACGATAGCGCGGAAGTTCATCAACTCATGGGCAAGATAAAGACGCTCGCCCAGTCCGGATTATCAATTGCCCAGGTAATGGCGACTTCAATAGTGCAGGGGGTTCAGCCACTCCAATATCGAGGGCTTCCCATGTGGCACTACAATGGGGAAGATGATGCCTCCCGCTGCGACAGGAAGGGTCCGGACACCCCCGCTGCTCTGGCCAAAATATTGGCCGAACTGTCAAAGGGGAGGAGGAGGAGTTCCTTCATATCAAGCGCAGAGATGGATATTCCATGTACAATCCACCTAGCTGGGTAAGTCTTAACCCCTCTGCTCTGTTATGCTTACTCCCCTCCTCAAGTCATCTTTTAATGAATTTGTAATCTGCCTATTTATTATAGCACTGGCGAAAGGTCTCTGAGGGGCTTTACAGCCTCGCCCCCCAGCCAGGGGACCACAACCGGGACCTTGACCCTAGATTCGAGGAGGATCCGGATATATTCATGACGCTCGTGGATGGGACATTCTACCAGGCGAGCTACGACGGCACGGAAGTGGCCATCATCGTTGACTACCCTGGTCTTCTTCCCGCCTCCCATGTAAGTAATCAGGAGTCATTTTCCCCGAAGGGATTTCCTCGTTCCGCCTCACCCACCGCACTGTATCGTGCTCCAAAGGGGAGGCATTCGACATGCCACGTTACTCCATGAGCGATGCCGAAGAGAGCGGCTCCTACACCGGGCAAGCCTTCGAAGAGGAAGGCAAATGAAGACACGGTCGGGCCCTCATTAAAGAGGTATGGGTTTGTAAATATGTCTTTAGCAGTTGCATCCAACTGAGACTTGCGTGTTCATCCTGTATCAGGAAAAGAGTTCGCCGGACTGTGTCCAGGGATCCGGCCGGATATACTCCGGACAGCCGGGATCCGGTCCCAGCCGAAGAGACAAGGGACGATATGGGTGTGGTGCCGGACTGTCCTTCGGCTGAGGACTCAGAAGATATGTCTGTCACCAACTCGGAAGTGGAGAGTGCCATGAATCATCGGCACCGGAGGACTGTTTTACGTGCCCCCCGCTTCTCGGAAGAGGCGTTCAATGCCTTCAGCTCGGCTGATGCATACATCCGAGCTCCTCGAAATGGGCTTGGCAGAGCCACAAAGCAACATTTAAAAGATGTGCAGGTAAATTTACTGTGTCTGGAATATGATAACCATATGCCAGTAGCCCCCGAGACTTAAAGTAGTTGGTACAACTGATTTGAGGATCGTTGTATAACCAGGTTCTTACGAAGAAGAATGACCTACTAGCTCAAGAGCTAGAAAGGTGTCGGACATAGTTAACTGTTGTTACTGCCGAACTGGAGAAATCCAAGAAGGCGTCACCTGGTAATATTCCCCTTCATCGAGAAAATATAATTATATGCCAGTAATGCTAACAGTATTGCATATACCATGACATAATTGTCAGAGGAATTCAAGGAGGAACTGGAAGTCGTGCAAGCGAATGAACAAGAAGCCAAAAGGCTACATGCTGCGGGCGAACGTGTGCTGAAACAGGTCATTGATGAGAAAAATCAACTCCAGGATTCCTAGACTCATCTGGGCGAAGAGCTGAAGGATGTGCGGGCCCAGCTAGCCGACTCCGTCAAGGAAAATAAGAGGCTGCGAGGCGGCATATTTAGTATGTGTTCAAACTTACCACCATGTATTTCAGCGAGGAAAGGAACTGACAGAACTATGTCTGTAGGTATGCTGACTGGCCGTCCCAAGGAGGAGATGTCCGGGTCTTTGGGTGATCTACTACAAGAGCTGTCGCAAATGCACGAGCAAGCGCGGCAGGCAATGTGAAGTGTTGCCAAGGCCTTATGTCCGTCCGCCTCCCCTCCAGGAAGTATGGGAGAGCTTATACAGCTTTTCAAGGGAGCGCGGCAGCGTTTCCGGTTATGGAAAATATCAGCCTGCCGGGAAGGTGCAAGAGAATCCCGGGCCATGGTGAAAACACGGTATACCAAGCTTGATCTGAACCATATGGCCCGGGTCGGGCCTCTAGGGTCAGATGGGAAGGAAATTCCTGTGAGTTTGGTGTATAACCAAGTAGAAGTAGCCGCCAGGTATTCCCAACAGGATTGCAAATTGGACAGCCTGCTGGAAGGCATAGAACAGGAAGTTTTTGAGTCTTAAATGACTATGTACTTTCCTTGACCTATGTAACTCTAGCTGAATTGTAAAACGCTTGTCATGTCAGACCTTTTCGCTTCGACCTCTGGACCCGAGGGTGCGGTGTGTTTCTGAATACCAGAGCGGCCGAGTAGACCGGGGTATGCGTGGAAACCAGGCGTAGGGGTCATAGTTGCTTGAAAAGACAAGTATCCGGATAGTTATGTTATATTACATTAAAACTATAAGAAACATCTTCCAAAGAGAATACTTCCGTTAAGGGTTCCTTTCCCTGGGTGTACATGCGTTAACGTGCATGTCCGAACTGTCATTGAAAAATCGCAGTATATATAACCTCTGGGGGTTCACGATGGAGTGAGTGCAAGAACATCTTTAGTTCACCGACCGAAGATTCCCTTAAGAACGCTATCTTTCGGCTTCACCCAGTCTTACGTACACATCCGGATGACCCGGCAGTAACAATCGCAGAGGTGCTCCCTTTATTCCCTAGCCAAACTAACAGGAACGTAGGGCATAAGCACAAGAGCAAGGCAACCCAGCTTGGCCAAAACATAAGTCATATCGATGCATATAATCGCGAAGAAAAGGTATGTATGGAAAGAAAAACGCATGTGTGATGAGCTTGATGCTCAAAAATAACATTCATAAGCTTCTGTTAAAGAAGCCCCCACGTATGGTGGACATACATATTTGAGTATGTATATGTCGCGGGTGTACAGTCGTGCCGCACGAAAAAGCTTGAAGGCTAAAAAAGGGAAAAAGCGAAAAGAGAGGAAAAATAATAGAAACAATGGGGAGAAGGAGACGAACAAAGAGTTCGGCGCTTAGGCGTAGAATCTTTGGAGTCTGCGATTTTCCATGGGTTCGGCTCTAGGCGATTGTCTGACGCATCATGCAGGCAGTACGCTCCTCCGGTGAGAACTTCGTCAATGATGAAGGGACCCTCCCACTTGGGCTTGAGTTTGTCCTTTTTCTTCTCCGGTAGGCGTAGAAACAGTTCGCCAACATTATAAGTCTTGGCCCGCACTTCTCTGCTTTGATACCTGCGAGCCTGCTGTTGATAAAATGCAGAACGGGCTTTTGCAAAATCGTGCTCCTCCTCCAGGGCGTCTAGGCTATCCTGCCGATCAAGCTCGGCCTCTCTCTCTTCGTACATGGGCACCCGAGGTGAGTCATGAATAATGTCACAGGGTAGCACAGCCTCTGCACCGTACACCATGAAAAAAGGTGTATATCCAGTAGTGCGGTTGGGCGTGGTCCGCAGCCCCCAAAGTATGGAGTCAAGCTCCTCAACCCAGTGCTTGTCTGATTCTTTCAAAGACCGCACTAGTCTGGGTTTAATGCCGCTCATAATAATACCGTTGGCCCTTTCGACTTGACCATTTGTTTGTGGGTGATAGACAGAGGCATAATCGAGCTTAATGCCCAGATTAGCACACCCATTTTCACCTCGTCGGCTGTGAAGTTGGAGCCATTGTCGGTGTTGATGCTATGTGGAGCACCATAACGGTGCACAACGCCGGATATGAATTCTATCACTGGCCCGGCTTCGGCCGTTTTAACTGGTTTGGCCTCTATCCACTTAGTGAATTTATCCACCATAACTAGCAGATACTTTTTCTTATGGCTTCCCCCCTTAAGGGGTCTGACCATATCGAGCCCCAAGACCGTGAAGGGCCAAGTGATGGGGATCGTTTGTAGGGCGGTGGGTGGCATATGGCTTTGGTTGGCGAAAAGCTGACATCCGACGCAATGTTGGACAAGGTCCTGTGCGTCTGCTCGGGCTGTTCGCCAATAGAAACCTGTACGAAAGGCCTTGCTTACGAGGGCCCGAGCCGCGGCGTGGTGACCGCCAAGACCAGCATGAATTTCAGCCAAGAGCTGCCGCCCTTCTTCCTCAGAGATACATCTTTGAAGTACTCCGGTAGCGCTTTTCTTGTAGAGTTCTCCATCGTGAACTTTGTAGGCTTTCGAACGCCGAACAATGCAGCGTGCCTCATTCTGGTCCTCGGGGAGTTCTCGCCTATTAAGGTAGGCCAAGTAGGGTTCGGTCCATGGGGAAATGACTGCCATGATGAGATGGGCCGATGGTGTTATTTCGGTGGCTGAGCCCCCGATGATGTCAGTGTGTTCGGGATTTGGGGATGTGGTCGGATCCGGACTGGTGTTGCCACTCTCCCCTTGCCACACCACGAAAGGTTTAAAAAGCCTTTCCAGAAAGATATTAGGTGGGACAGGGTCGCGCTTGGCGCCGATGCGAGCAAGGACGTCCGCCGCTTCATTGCTTTCTCGAGCCACATGATGGAACTCAAGCCCCTCGAATCGAGCTGACATTTTGAGAACAACATTACGATAAGCTGCCATCTTTGGATCTTTGGCGTTAAGTCTCCATGTATTTGAGATATTGCGAGGTTTGAGTCCCCGCGCACTTCCAGGGCGTTGTATGCCCATGGAGACGGCCATCCGAAGTCCATGCAATAGGGCCTCATATTCGGCTGCGTTGTTGGAGTCTGTATATAGTATTTGGAGTAAGTACCGAAATACATCTCCGGTGGGCGACGTTAACACGACACCCACTCCTAACCCTGCCAGCATTTTGGAACCATCGAAATACATGACCCAGTTGGGATACGTGCCGTACTCTTTAGGGAGTTCGGCCTCTGTCCATTCGGCGACGAAGTCAGCCAGTACTTAGGATTTAATGGCTCGACGCGGTTTGTATTTTATGTCAAATGGAAGTAGCTCAATGGTCCATTTGGCAATCCGGCCCGTAGCATCGCGGTTGTTTATTATGTCATTGAGTGGCACTTCGGAAGCCACCATGATCAAACACTCCTGAAAGTAGTGTCGTAGCTTCCGGGACGCCATGAAGACCGCATATGCTATCTTTTGGTAATGAGGGTACCGGGATTTGCATGGTGTGAGGATAGTGGACACGTAGTATACTGGCTTCTGAAGCGGGAACTTGTGTCCGTCCTGTTCTCGCTCGACGATGAGCACGGCGCTCACCCCCCGGTGTGTTGCCGATATGTATAATAGCATGGGTTCGCCGATGTTTGGCGCGGCCAGGATTGGGTTGCTTGCCAAAAGGGCCTTTATTTCCTCCAGTCCGGCCGTTGCCGCGTCCGTCCACTCGAAGTGGTCGGTGCGTCGGAGGAGGCGGTAGAGTGGCACGACTTTTTCTCCTAATCTGGAGATAAAGCGGCTTAAAGCTGCCACGCATCCCGCAAGCTTTTGGACCTGTTTAAGGTCTGTTGACGTAGCCAATTGTGACAAAGCTCGGATTTTGGCTCGATTTGCCTCAATTCCTCTATTGAAAATGATGAAGCCCAGCAATTTTCCCGCGGGGACGCCAAAAACACATTTTTCCGGATTGAGCTTGATGTCATATGCACGGAGGTTGTCAAATGTGAGACGTAGATCGTCTATTAGTGACTTGACGTGCCTAGTTTTGATGACGACGTCATCCACATATGCTTCAACTGTCTTGCCGATCTGCTTCTCCAAGCATGTTTGAATCATGCGTTGGCAAGTGGTGCCAGCGTTTTTGAGCCCGAAAGGCATAGTGTTGAAGCAGAAAGGCCCATATGGGGTAATGAATGCCGTTGCAGCTTGATCGGACTCCTTCATTTTCATTTGATGGTATCCGGAATATGCATCGAGGAAGCATAGTGAGTCGTGTCTTGCGGTAGCATCAATGATCTGGTCGATGTGGGGGAGGGGGAAGGGATCCTTAGGGCAGGCCTTGTTGAGGTCTTTGAAATCGACGCACAGGTGCCAGGATTTATCCTTCTTTGGCACCATCACCAGGTTTGCTAGCCTGTCCGGGTGTTTTATTTCTCTAATGAATCCGGCCTTGATGAGCTTGGCTAGCTCCTCCCCCATAGCTTGACATTTAGGTTCTGAAAAGCGCCGCAGTGTTTGCTTGACCGGTTTATATCCCTTCAATATATTGAGGCTATGTTCCGCCAACTTGCGTAGGATTCCTAGCATATCAGAAGGATGCCATGCGAATATATCCCAGTTTTCGCGCAGGAACTCTCGTAGCGCGGCGTCAACCGTTGGGTCTAGTTGTGCTCCAATGGATGCTGTCTTCTTGGGGTCCGTTGGATGGACTTGGAATCTGACTATTTCTTCTGCCGGTTTAAAGGAGGTGGATTTGGGCCGTTTGTCTAGGATCACGTCGTCCCTGTCCACCGTGGAGCGCAGTGCGGTTAATTCTTCGGCCGCGAGGGCCTCAGATAATGCCTCAAGGGCTAGGGATGCGGTTTTGTTTTCAGCGTGGAGTGCTATGTCCGGATCACTGGCGAGAGTGATTCATGTACCCGTAATGAGGTATAGCTTGGAAGCGGGTAAATGCATCTCGCCCCAAGAGGGTGTGATATCCACTGTTAAAAGGGGCCACTTGGAAGGTTATCTCTTCGGACCGATAATTCTCCGGCGTGCTGAATACCACATCAAGTGTGATTTTTCCTGCACACCGTGCCTCCCGACTAGAAATGATTCCTCGGAAGGTCGTGCTACTTTGCTCGATGCGGCTCCTGTCTATTTCCATTTTCTGGAGTGTATCCTCATAGATGAGGTTTAGTCCGCTGTTGCCGTCCATGAGGACCTTGGTAAGCTGAGAACCGTCCATGATTGGACTGAGGACCAAGGCGGCTGGTGCTCGGACTGTCCTGTATTTTGGTTTGTCACCAGCGTTAAAAGTTATAGCCGTGTCATTCCAAGGGTTTATTGCTGCGATTTGGCAGACTTCGGCGAGTTCGCGTAGTGCCCTTTTGCGCCTATTATTTGAAGCAAATGTCTCGAAGACCGTCAATACATTGGGGTTGTTGTCTTCTGGGGGTGTTGTTCTGGGGTATTCTTGGTGAGGATATCCTCGCCGCTCTTGGCCACTTGCCGGAGTATCCAACATACTGTAAGGCTGTGGGTTGGTGTGTTATCCGGTGTTGTGTGTATTTTGCATGGCCCATCGAGCCATCCTTCCAGAATGGTTCCGAGCCCCATAATGCGCTTATATTTCTTTACTATTGGACTGGGCGTGCCATGAGGGTGCGCCCTTTTCGCCTGAACGAGGGGTTGAGTGGGGACCGATGATTCCCAGCAGGCCGCCTGAGTTTTCCAGGCGCTTTCCATTGTGCCATACTTTTGTATAATAGTTGCCAAGTCAGCGAATTGCAATACGCGACGACGATTGATGGCATTAAGGATTCCTTCGTTCGTGCTGTTGTTGCGGAACGCTGAGATCACATCCTCGTCGCGGCAATCTTTAATCTTGTCTTTGACAAGGAGGAATCTGGCCCAGAAGTGATGGACCGTTTCCTGAGACTATTGTTGTATGCTCATGAGAGCGCTTATGTTTGGGTGGGTGGGTGGATGTAAATCTGAACCCTTCCCCATCTTTGGATCCGGAGTCTGAAGATCTTCCAGACATAACAGTTCGGGCTCCGAGATATCAACTGATTTTTTAGGCTTGCATCCGATTCTATGTTCGGAGAACAAGACGTGTCTTTCTGCCGGTGGCTGTCCGGCTCTTATAGATCGGAGATCCGAACATAGTTCATCCTCAACGTAGAGGAAGAGTTGTCTTGGTCCTCGACTACTGCTATCTGGTGGGTGATCGGCGGAGTTTTGATCTCTCTCTGGTCGGGTTTAAGCCCAATCTGATCATAGTTTGTATTGACTCCCAAGGTGGCGATGTGATCTATGAGTTCATTTAAAGATGATAATTCCGTCGGATCCATCCTTTTGGAGTATTCGGGATCAACACGGAGGCGATTTTTGATGACTCGAGAGGTCATCGTCGGCTTAAGGGCTGAACAGGCGGTCATGACGAAGCCGCCCAGCCGTAGGGTTTGGCCTAGGGCCAGGGCTCCTCCGGAGGTGATATTTTCCTTGATGGCAAGGTGAGCCATGAACCCTTTTGGCGACGACACAGTGGAACACTCAATGAAAGCACCAATGTCGGTGTCAAAACCGACGGATCGCGGGTAGGGGGTCCCAAGTTGTGCGTCTAGGATCGATGGTAAGAGGAGACGGGGGACACAATGTTTACCTAGGTTCGGGCCCTCTCTATGGAGGTAATACCCTACTTCCTGCTTGATTGATCTTGATGAATATGGGTATTACAAGAGTTGATCTACCACGAGATCGTAATGGCTAAAACCTAGAAGTCTAGCTTGTATAACTATGGTAATGAGTATCCTTATCCGGACTAAGCCCTCCTGTTTATATAGACACCGGAGGGATCTAGGGTTACATAAGGTCGGTTGCAGAGAAAGGAAATCTTCATATTTGATCACCAAGCTTGCCTTCCACGCCAAAGAGAGTCCCATCCGGCCACGGGTGAGAGTCTTCGGTCTTCGCATCTTCACAGCCCATCAGTTCGGCCCATGGCTAACAGGCCAGACGCCCGAGGACCCCTTAGTACAGGACTCCCTC
>NC_057811.1:353610237-353621704 GCF_018294505.1 Triticum aestivum | reverse complement strand
AGGTCCTACTTTCACTCCCCTTCCCGACAATCGTCTCTCTCTCTCACACACAAAACTCTCGCTTTCACACCCCCGACTCATATTTCTCTCACATCATTCATCGACTAGCCTCCAGATAGGTTTATACACCCGCACACTCGTGCTTCCACTATCACGTACATGTCTCTCTCCCGCTCCTTGTATATATGTACATTTTTCGTCCCTTCTTGAGACATGCCCTCTCGATCGTGCACACACACACTATCGCCTCATTTTAAGCTGATACCTCTCGCACACACACTCTTTGTGTCTTTGTCACACATGCACTCCGTCCTCCTCCTCTCTCCCTCTCTCTCACACACACAACACACACACACATGGGCTTTTTGCAACAACTAGCAATATGCCCATGCATTGCATGGAACATCAAGATGCATTTGTGTGAGTAGTTTATCTTGTGGGAGAAAACGATGAATGAGGAAAGGCCTTATTTGCAAATGTGGAGAGGGGTGTGGGCATCTTTTTTCAAAATTGCCATAGTTTCCTTCCTATTCGTCAGATATAAATCGGACGGCCTATATTGCAGGATGGCAGGCACACCATCATCACCAACTCTGTTTTTTATCTCTACTCTTATAAAAAGCATAGTCGGTGATGATGGTGTGCCTGCCATCCAGCAATATAGGCCGTCCGATCTATATCTAACGGATAGTAAGGAAACTATGGCAATTTACCTGCACTCCTCTCCACATTTGCAGATAAGGCCTTCCCTCATTCATCCTTTTCTCCCACAAGATCTTGATGTTCCGTGCAACACATGGGCATCTTGCTAGTAAGAATAGAAATTAGAGATATACCACTTCTCGAATCTTGAAACCAACAACATTCCTCCCTTATCTCATCAAAACCGCCAAAGGAATATATTTTGAGTGAAACATAAGATATTTTTAGTGATACACGTATTTCAAAACTAGACACTTTTTTCTATCAAATCAATGAATATGTATTAATCTACTTTGATCGGGTGGCAACGGATTGGCACATTGCTAGTAGTGATTACTACTGTATAATTTTTTGGACACCTGACAAACGGTGGAGTACATATACGAAGAGAAGAGGCGCACGCACGCAGTCGGTCTCTCGTCGTCTCGCACACATGAGAGTTACATAAAGGCACCATTAACAAATAAACCCTAAAACCCTAGTTACATGATTGCTACATGCGCGGGTACCGGGTACATGGTGGAGCGCACCTTTGTAGGAATAGTCAGCTCGCGTGATAATTTGATCCGTAGGAGTTGATGGTCGGGACCACAGGTGAACGACCTGGAGGCGGTGGCTCGCCAGTTGCCACAGATCGAGTAGGCACGTTTAAAATATCATTTTTTAGCGGGGTACGAGTTCCAATTTTCAAGGCGCGTTATAAGTACTTAAGTAGTTTTTAGAACGATTGGTATGGAGCGAAAATGGAATTCATAACTACTACCTTCCTTGCGTATGGTTGTATGGGTTTATATTGCGAGATGTTGAACCTGGTAGTTCTAGGGCAAAAACTATGGTTTAGATCTTGTTGGTTTTCAGTAATGAAAATTGGAAGGGGGAAACCCTTCTTTGATAAAAAACTACTACCTCCATCCTGGTTTACTAGTCCCCATCGTATTTCGGGTCAAAGTTTGTCCATGAATTTTACTTGTAAAATGTGAATGGAAAATGAGATTTTGTTATACCCAAACAAAAAAGGACTGGATGGAGTGATTGCTCTGACACGGACTCGACCTCTCATAGGGCAGGCATTGAACCGGCACGCCGGCCAACAGGGCCCCACTTGCTGCAGGCCCGGCTGAACACGCCTCCTCGCCGCATGCAACCGGCTTCAGACTGCCCCGCCTGCCTCCATTGAATCCGCGCGTGTGCTGACAACACGTCCTTCCACGAGCCGGCCGGCATTTTAGAACACAAAAATGATCAAAATATAATTAATTACGCATGGTCTTTACTTGTTGTGCTCGCACTGGTAGTAGGAACTAGAGGTTTTTCTTTATTTATAACTCTCCTCACTTTTTTTTGGCTTTGAAGTGAATCATGGTTGTGGACATTATCTATGAATGTGCAGATATCTGTGAACATGAGTTTGATGTGGAAGTTGAACTTGGAATGTTGGGCTTGCGCATGAACTATACCATGTCCAATGCTTCGTCTATTATTGTTTGGAAAGTAATTGCTGTTATACATGACCCTAAAAAAATTATTTTGTGCCACATCGGTAGATGCACAGACATCACAACAGGCATGCTGACTGGATAAACATTTGAACCTAGCTATTATACAGGAAAATTTGTATTGACAACGGTTTTAGATAGCAGGAGACGCCTAGCCTGCTCTACCTCTGCTAGCTTCTTTCTCGCTTCTTCCATCTCTTCTTTGGCTTGGGTGAAGAGAGCATCTGATTGCTCTTTTCGTTTCTTCAGGAACTCAGCTACATTCTCAAGGGCTACTGCACGCTTTCTTTCAGCCTTTACTAGAGCCACGAGGACGCGAACAGTTGGCGACTCCACCTGGCTGGTGTGTAATCCAGCATCATCTGGGAATTTGCACCTTGTGTCTAATCCAGCATCATTAGGGAACTGGCACCTTGTGTGTAATCCAGCTTCATTTTGGAAACATGATCTCGAGGTTGACCATACTTCCTCCTCACAGGAACTGCATCCTGACATGAAGTTACTTCTCTTTTAGATCAATACTCAAAGCAACCCAGATCCATTTAGTAGAAGCCAGATAAACAGGACTCGGAGAAGTGAATTCAAAAGGAAAAATGTAAAAATAGACTACAAGGTGAGAACACCCACTTCCTACATCAAGCTAAAAACGAAAGCACTAGGATGATTAAGACTCTTCTTATTACACATGAAGAACATGAGGCTAAGAGAAATAGAAACTACAACATATACACATCGAAGAACACGAGGCTAAACGAAATTAATTGAAAGGGTGTTACTTACCAAAGCTCGTTTTACAGGTTCGGTGCAGCTCCTCTTTAACTTGCCATGCTCCTTGAAGATGTCCCCAATATCCCGTGTTTGGTCTTGATTGCTCCTCTGCATGTTCGCACTCGTGGTTTTAAAATCTCAACATGGCAAGAAAAATATACTAGTAATACTCACGCATCTTGTGGGCAACTTTAAAGCACTCGTCTGCCATGTTAGAGCATCTCCAATAGAAGGGCAACGCGCGGCGCTTTAAATATATAGTTCTCAGCATAGATATAGCATAGATGCATAAAAAATTAGGTAGTTCAACTACTCCTCGTCGTCCGACTACTCCTCGGTGATGTCCTCCTCCGACGTCTCAATGTAGGTGTGAAGATACCGATCGTCGTCGGATTCCCAGGGCGACGCTGCTCCTAGCCTCATGTTGAATTGAGCGTCCGCTTTTCGCGTACGCTTGTCCTCGCGATAGGTGTCTCGCTCCGCCCTCCTCTTCTCCCTCTCCGCCCTCCTTTGCGCGTAGAACTCGCGCTCGTTGATGACGTCCTGCGGGAAGCATTGGCGGCACAGCGCCATGGCTTCCTCGTCCATCTCGGCGATGCCGAGACGGTGCTCCTGCCTCCGGTTGTCGCGACAATCCTCGTCAGTGATAAGCCGCGGCAGTGGCGCGAGCACCTGCGCCCGCTCCCGCGTCGGCATGTTGGGGAAGTTCAATTTTCTATGAGGACACCGGAGGCGCCACGCAGCCGCGTCGTACGCGCGGGCGGCCTCGTTGGTAGTGTCGAAATTGTCGAGGCCAAGGTGCATCCCGCGGAATAGGATCTCAATGGAGGAGCCGCCAGAGGGGCGCGCGCGGACGCCGCGGTATCCCCAAGTTTCCCG
Source organism: Triticum aestivum (assembly GCF_018294505.1). Lineage (NCBI taxonomy): Eukaryota > Viridiplantae > Streptophyta > Magnoliopsida > Poales > Poaceae > Triticum > Triticum aestivum. The sequence goes on along the minus strand of NC_057811.1, from coordinate 353,617,859 downwards.
GCGACGCGGCGGCATGGTGGCGCAGCGGCGGCGGCGAGGCGTGAAAAAGAAGGGAGAGAGTGGTGGCGAGGTGCAGAGTGGGGAGAGAGCGGTGGCGAGGCGCAGAGCGGGGAGAGAGCGGTGGGGGGCATTGGATTTTATAAAGCCCAGCCGCTTTTTCCCGCGCGCGCGCGATCCTTTCCCGACGTCCCTCCTATCTCTACTCTCTTCTCTACTGTTATATTTATTTTATATTTAATATTTATCTCTACTCTCTACTCTTTTTTCCTACTTTTTTCTTTTTCTTTTAAAAACAAGAGTTTGTGATGATGGTGTGCCTACCATCTTGCAATATAGGCCGTCCGATTTATATTCGATAGATAGGAAGGAAACTATGGAAATTTTGCAGAAAGAAACCCACACCCCTCTCCAGATTTGCAAATAAGGCCTTCCCTCATTCAACCTTTTCTCCTACAAGATAAACTACTCATATAAATGCCTCTTGATGTTCCATGCAACGCATGGGCATCTTGCTAGTTCTAAAAACTTGCCACACTACTGGTTGTAGATGAAGAACCTACCCAAGCACAGCGCGATATAGGAGCGACGGACAATTACAAGCTGATATTCTATTGGACAATGGAGGCTATAACCAATTACTTTTACGGGAACAATAGCAACCAGGAAATTTGAAGGGTAGGTATGAACAAAATTGGAACTGCACATGTACTGCTAAGTGATTCAATACACACATTACCAATCGAGGAGGAGAACGATGGTCGCGGCAGCCTCTGTGCATCATGGTCGGCAACAGGAGTCAGTTCATTGCCCATGACGAGGCTGCTTCTGCGCTTGGCGTCGGCTTCCGGGAAGCAGATCCTAGACCATGCAAGACGGTGGCGGGGAAGACGATGATGGTGGACCGACTCCAGTGCAGCGTACGAGGTCATTGATGAGGCAGATGCGTTGCGGTGGACGAGTGCGCCGATGGAGAAGGGGAGGAGCACGAAGGCTGCAATGCTGTGGAGCGGTCTATTTTGGTGTGGGGATAGAAAATGGGGAGTATTCAAGCGTACTACTCCGGGTGCCGGGGTGGGGTTGGCTGGCCGGGGTGCCGACCTCAAAATTTTGTGACACTGAACTCCCCGTGTGGCGTGTTGGGTGATTGGGCTAAGCAACTAGCGAGTAGTACTAGTAACTCCTAGTGCTCCCTCTGATTTTATTAACTCTGCATATTAGGTTTGACAAAAGTCAAACTTCCTAAAGTTTGACCAAGTTTATAGAAAAATATAAACATTTACCATAACAAATATGTATGATGTGAAAGTACATTCAATAATGAATCTAATGGTATTTATTTGTTATTGTATATGTTAATATTTTTTTATAAACTTTATGAGAGTTTACAAAACTTGACTTTGACCAATGCTAATACGCGGAATTAAATAAAAAGGGAGGGAGTACACATTTGTTTTCTTAGTTTTTAGTGAATTAATCATTTGTTGTAATTGTGAAATAAATATATTAGGCTACTGACTTCGAATGTAATGGTCTATACAATTCAATACTTACAATCATTGTTGAATTCCGAGATGTATACAAGGTCTATAGTACTTCACAATATGCTCAAACTCACATAATCCCAATCAAATGAGAATAAATGCATTTCATAGTTATTACTTTGTAGGATGCAACAAAACCAACCATAACTCTACATCATCCATTATAAAAGCAACATTTTGAACACATCCCAATGTGTGAATGAAACGTGTAGAGAGAGCTTACGAAGATGGAGCAGATAGGGCGGTAAAGATTGTGTGTATGTGGACAAGATAGTAGGAGACAAACCTAACAAGAGAGAGACACAGAGAGATAGAGAGAGAAAGAGAGAGGAAGAAGTTAGGTCTGTGAGATAGACGGAGACATGTAATATACGTGAGATGTGTGTGTATTCGGATTCTGTAGACGTGGAAGGAGAAGAGACAACAGGTTTGACAAGAGAGCTTGAAAAACACGGATGAGAGGGGAAGGATCTCGTGGGTTGAGGGATTGATAATTTTGTGCGGGAGAGAGAGGGATTCGTAATTTTGTGCGGGAGAGGGAGGGGGAGGAGTCAGTCAGCCGTCGTCACATCATCCTGCTTCCAAATGGCCCCGCATTCTCTAGTGCGGTGTGGTCACCGTCTTCGATCTCCTCAATGCCCTCTTTGAAGGTTGAGGTGTTGTGCATGCTGGGGTGCAGAGAAGCACAAACGAGAGTGGTCGTCATATAACCTTGGATGGGGATGAATTATGTGCTCGGGGGAGGGGAAGTGTGTGCGTGGTGTGTGTGTGTGTGTGTGTGTGTGTGTGTGTCAGGTAATGAGAGAAATCAAACCTATGGAGAGAAATGTGTGTGTATGTGACGGAAAGCTACATGCTAAATAGGGTTTTCACGAAGATATTGTGCGTGCGAGATAGAGAGTGATGTGCGGGCCTTGAGGTGGGCAGGGGCCGGCTGAGGGTTTCAAAATGTCTGCGTTGATGCATGTGTTACATGCGATTGTGCGAGGGACGGACGAATCGAGAGAGATGGTTGTTGTGTTACGGATGCTCCTCTCTCTCTCTCTCTCTCACACACACACACACACACACACACTCACACAAGTACAAATAGAAGACCGTTCTCTCATGTATACACAACGTATCACCATCTGTCTATGTCTCACTCATGCATGATCATTTGCACATTCACACCTCTTTATGTCTCTATCACGCGCACACCGTCTCCACATTGCCCTTCCGCCACAACACACATATGGACACATACACACATTCTCTCTCAGTCACACACACAAAATCAGTATTAAAAAAACTTGGGCGCACCTAAAACATCCAAATCCAAATAAACACAAACTGGAGCTAAATTCAAATATATGGAAATATTGTCGCGTCAAGAACTTTTCTAGGAAAAAAAAGTTCAGTAATATTCGGGGATTGTTTTCACACACACAAAAAGGATTGGTGGGTGTCCTTCGAGCGCGACACGGTGACGCACCGTTCGATCGACCGTGCGGCCGCGGTTCACGCGCTTGCACATGATTCCATATCGTGGCTGTGGTAACGAGTAATGCTACATTCACGTAATGTAACATGCCACATGGACAATTGTGATTGGAGAAGGGGAGGAAGGGGCCCCACCCACCTAAAAATCAGGGGAGGCGAGAGAGTTATTGGGAAGGTTACGTAAAACGTTTCGTAAAGGTACATAGGTCTAGGATTATCAGCGCTGCCTCAGTCTAATGTTTACGTGTACTACTACGGTTTTGTTTTAAGTTTGACCAACCCTATATAAAACTAAACTAAGCTCCCATACGCGCACTCATCAATATGTCGCCGCCGTTCCGCATGCCGGTGCCCGCCTTCTCCGGCCAACCATTCTGGCCCATCACCGCCGTGTCGCCGCCATCCCTGTACCACGTCGTCTGCATTCCCTCCTCGCGATGTCGCCGCCCTGCCAAGCACACGAGCAGCTGGTGGAGCCGCGTCTATGCACGCATCGTATGAAGAGGAGGAGGAGCGCGTGCTCCAGCACGCCGGCGAGGAGGAACTAGCGTGTCATTGTCGTCTCCGCCCGCGCGGAGGAGGCGCACTGGGTGGCTGTCGCGGCGGAAGCCAGTCGCGCCCGCGCCGAGCCCGCAAACCTGGTGCGGACGTGGAATTTACCTTCTAGACCTTGAATGCCATGTGGATCCTGCAATCTGAAGGAGCAATTTGGGTCACTCCACTCTTGTGAGCCATTGGTTGCAACATGGGTGGCTAGAAGGGCTTCTTCAACCTCCAAAATTGATGCACTATTCATCTTCTCAACCCGCCACACACCTAACCACCTGCCGCCGCCACCCCGCCCTCCCCTGAACCGCCTGCCAGCGCCATGCTCCCCCACCCCCGCCATCCGTTTAACCCCGGGCACGATACATTTTTTCCGGTGAACTGCATTCCACACCCAACACTCATAAGATAGATCATGGGCACCCTGCCACCCTAATATAGATACCGGGGTAGCTTCTCTACCGTCTTCTTCCTTCGGTCCATCGAACTTCTTTCACAAATCGACTGACCCAAATTATACTACTAGTACGAACGTATTAAGTATAGTAGGAACACGAAGATACATGCAGTAGTACCAACTGCAAGAAGAACAGTAGTAAGACATAGTACTAGTACTACTGTACGTACTAAAGAGTTCAAATAACGAGAAAGAACATAAAGTTCAAATAACGAGAAAGAACATAAACATAGTTCTGCTGGGGGCTCAGCACAACACACCCCTAAAATAAAACTAAGCAACTAGTCCGCTTGACACTGTAGTAGAACCAGCATGAGCGACGGCACTGCCATCTTACTCGGAGTCCGAGTCCACGTCCTTGTCCCTCTTCCTCTTCCTCTTCGCTACCGCTTCTTTGCTTGAACCCTTGTAGATATTTAAACAAAGGTAGGCATCCATTATTGCGTAGAGGATGTGATCTTCATCTATTGTCTTCGACTCCCATGCATGATGAAACTCGTGGTAAGGTTTCTTCAGTTTAGCGTACGAAGGATCAATCATGGCAGCTGCGAGGGTCAGCATTGAAGGCTGAGAGGAGGACACTAGGCTTGCCTTCTGGAGATCGAAGGGCTGGCGTACAACGAGGCCTATCCGACCCAGGACATCCCTATCGTTCCTAAAGTCTATAGTAACGAATTTCACTCTTTCGTCCTTGAGGAAGTTCTTAAAATCCTGGCACTCAACGTCGACATGGCATATGTGGTAGACCAAGCACACGTTATGTACGCAAACCTGGATCACGGCGGGCTTCTTCTTCTCTGCCTCCTTTATAATCTTCTCACTTTCCAGGACTGTGGTGTACTCAACATCTAGCCCCACGACCCACTCATCCTTTGATCTGTTGAACTTGCTCAGGAAGCAAGCAAGGCATGCTTTCACCGTCACGGATCCACGGGTGTAGATGACGATGAACTCATCACCGGTGATGGCTCTAACCTGGTACTAAGCGGCGACCATGGAGATTTGGGAGGCCATGGATTTTGGAGGGGGGTCAGGAGAAGTTGAACTAGTGTAATGTGAAAGGACGGGCCGACTGGGAGCGAACTATTGTAAGGTAGAAGACGGGGACGAGTAGGGCGTGCGAACAGCGTGGGGTTGTTGGCTTGCCCGGTGGATAAACGGCTGCAAGCCCCCAAAGAGTTCTCGAGTAGTATGCGGGACCCACTAGATGTCATGTCTACTAGAACCATATCGTAGGCCTGACGATACAGCTTCTGCCTATTCGCACGCCATGCCGGCGCATGGATGTAGCTTCACTTAATTCCCTCAACCGTCGCGCCTCCCACGACCTTCGCCTCCCTCACGCGGTCGCGCCCTTTGGGACTTCGACCGGCTATAAATGAGCAAAATTGTGTGCCTACTCCGCATGCATGATACTCCATCTGGCCCTTTTCACTTCCGTCAACCGTTTGCAATATTTTTGACCAAATTTATACTAAAAATATCAATATCTACAATACCGATTATAATGAGTATAAAAACTATGTTTTATAATGAGTATAAAAATATTGATTTGACATTGTGAATGTTGATGTACACTTTTCTATAAGTTTGGTCAAAGTAGAGGTACATTGACTTCAGACAAAACTTAAATGCATAATGCAGACTAGTTCCTCCGTCCAGGTGCGTGCCATGTCCTATCTAGTCATCACAACAAGGTTAGCTATTAGAGTACCACTACCTCCCTTCTAGTTTAAAGGGCTCGATTCAAGATTTTCACCTACTCTTACCAAGATAGAGGCGGTGGAATAGTTTTCGTAGTGGTTTCTAGAGCCTGGACTCCATCTTCAGGAACCTTCACCACCGCCGGCAAGAGTGCAAGGAGATGAACCAGAAAGGAAATGAGGCTGGAATGAGTAGTTTTGTATTTTATACAGTGGCAGAGGTGGGTAAATATCGACTATACAGTACCTTCTGTGGCAAGGCCATGTCTCTATGCACACACATCTCAGCCGTTGGTTCGAAGTAGATCGAACGTCTCACATTGTCGAGAGGCAGACATACCATCACCACCAACTGAAATTTTTATAGGAGTGGCCATCCATGCATGTGGTGTAATTAATGCATTGGTTTACACAAATTTTTGAGAAAAACGGGAGTACTTATTAAGTACTTTTGCAAACTACGGAATTAATTCCACCATTCATCATCTACCTTGGCTGAAGAGATTTTCAAATTAAGCCCTATAAACCGGAAAGGAGGGAGTACCACATTACCACCACTATGGCCAGCCTTAATCATCGCATGCAATAATTTAGTGCACCTTGAAATCTGAACGCCTGCTTAACTCTCCTTTTCCCTCCAGCAGTCCCACCACACCACCCCGTGTGGAAAAAATCTGCATGCATGACTCTCCTCCCCTGCGCTCGTCCAATCCGTTGTGACCAGCAATATTTCCACCCCTTCCCTCACCCGTAATTTACTCCAACAAATATGCCCACGTAGGCGCTTCAGTTACTTAACTGTAGGTGCATTGGGTCACTGACATGTGGGTCCAACAGGCATCTGGCCCACATGTCACTGACGCAACTAGACCTGCAGTTAAGTCAGTGAAGCTCAGTCCATATATTACGTAGATGTGCCATTGCTCGCTATAAATACTGCATCTCCCACAGCATTTGGAAGAACGCTCACGTTCATCGCTATCTCCTCCCCCTCCCTCTCACGTCGACCACCATGGCATCCCCCCTCCCAAGCCCTAGGCTCCCCTCGCTGCACCGCGCAGACGGTCACGCGTCGTCGTTCCATTCCTCGCCGCCACTAGTCGAGGACGACGCGTCGCCGTTCCGTTCCTCGCCACCACTAGTCGAGGAGGACGCGTCGGCGTTCTGCTCCTCGCCGCGACGCGTCAAGGTGGACGCATCGGCGTTCCCAATCTTGCTAGCACGCGCGTCGGAGGATGCGTCAGCTCCCCGCTACGAGGAGAACGTCGCGCAGCCTGCCGAGCCCCCCAGCCTTGAGGAGCTTTGGAAAGAAATGGATGTCGCCTTGTGGGAGGCTTTGCCTCCGGCAGAGCATGCAAAAATCACTACAAAAAAAAGACACATCTGTGACATTTTGGGTCGAACGAATTTTTTTTCTGTCATACATATGACACTTCTATAACGATAATTGTGACAAAACCCAGTATAATCATAGATGTGGTGGGCTCCTACTTCTATGACAAAAAAATCATGACAGAAAATGGGCTTTTCGTCCTGGGTGGCCGGAGACGCAGCTGCATGACATTCTTTGGGCCGTCCATGACAGAAAAAACCGTGGTAGAAGCGAGGGCGAGGAAAATTTCGAGGAGTTCCCGGTTACGGTGGGAGGTCGGGGGCCGAGCGATGCGCGTTTCTCTCGTACACGTACGCGCGTGTTTGTGAGGCGTTGGCTCTAACTGAACCCGAGCGAGGCGTTGGGCTCTAACTGAACCCGAGCGATTGCACTGTAGGCTACGCGTTACTGAACCCGAGCGATCGATCGATGGCTGTTAACTGAACCTGATCGAGCGATTCCTTCGCTACTCCTGCTAACTGAAGCCGATCGATGCTGCCTCTGGGATGAATAGTGAGCGT
>NC_057811.1:353603773-353609834 GCF_018294505.1 Triticum aestivum | reverse complement strand
AGGTCGACGGTGGAGATGAATAGTATCCCGTGGGGTCCCATTTTGCGGTACGCCACACCCCTCCCGATCAACAGGACCCCCGTTTCGACCGTAGGAGGTCCATTTCGTCCGTTTTGCGGTACGCCACACCCCTCCCGATCAACAGGACCCCCGTTTCGACCGTAGGAGGTCCGTTTCGTCCGTTTTGCGGTACGCCACACCCCTCCCGATCAACAGGACCCCCGTTTCGACCTTAGGACCACCGTTTCGTCCGTTTTGCGGTATGCCAGACCCCTCCCGATGAACAGGATCCCGTTTCGAACGTGGCCGGTCGAACACAAGGCCGTTTCCTCCTTTCTACGGTACGCCAGGCCTCGTTTCCATCGCCTATTCCGTCCAAGCCCTCCCGATGAACACGACCACGCATTCCGTTCCGACTCAGCCGGTTGGCTCCCACGCGTTCCATTGCCTCCCGATGAACACGACGCATTCCGTTGCCTCCCCATGAACACGACGCATTCCATTGCCTCCCCATGAACATGACGACGATGTTGTTTCTCCGTTCCGACCCGGCCATGTCAACGAGCCCTCGACGTACATATGCGCGAGTAGGCGTTCGAGACCCCCCCGTATGTACACATACGTGGCTGTATTTTCTTTCTTGCACCCTGGCTGCTGTACGTACGTGTACATGATACGTGCGCGCCTCTATTACGACACGTGCGCGCCTCTACATCCACCGGTATATATGTAGGTACATGTTCGCGACCAGAATGACAACGCTACGTATGCTTCGACCAGGTGGGTCCCGACTGTCAGGCACTTCCTTGCATGCAAAGACGTAGCTGGTGGGTCCCAGCAGTCAGGGGGGCGAATTGTTTTTTTTTTGCCCGGACGCACTTCCTTGCATGCGAAGATATAGCTGGTGGGTCCGACCTGTTAGCGGGGGGGACATTTTTTCGCGAAATACAGAGGCCCTTCCTGTGGGTCCTAGCTGTCATGTGGAGGAATCATTATTTTGCGCGTAATAAGGAGGCATTTCCTTGCGTGCGGCCGTGGACCTAGCTGTCAGCCTCTCCACATACAGTGCACTTCCGATGGATGTCGTTCATTGACCATGTTGACCAGGCCACGCCGAGAGCACCAGGGCGGTGGACGACGACGAGGCCTAGGAAGGGAACGACACGGAGCCAGGGAATACTCGGCAGTTGTTTCCCACGCGGAGGAGTACGAGGGTTTACTGGTTCGTCTTCCGTCGCCGGAGAATAACAATATGTGTGGGTGAGTAGAGGGATGGCTAGGCCAACGATGGGAGTACGGTGGGGCCGTGAGGCCTGCGCGGCAGAATAGCCGGCCGCGGGAGGAGGGAGCAGGCAGTCCCGCCGGCGCTTGTTTGAGCGGCTGGAGCATGAAGAGCAGAGATTGAAGAAGCACGACAGCCGTTGGATGGACATCCAACAGTCACTGCTCTCGTGTGTTGACTAAGTTGACAGGGCGTTGCGTGTGCGTCAACCTTTTTTTATGAAAGCATACCCGTCAACCTGTAGTAGGCGCACAAGTCAGCCTCAAATCTGTGGAAAACAGCATACAACCCATCTGCCATTATTTATAATAATGTACAGCCCATTTGCTAATTCTTAAGAATTTTTTTGGAGCTCGTCTTCTTTTTGTTAGCATTACACCCCATATTGTGGCCATGGTTAAAAAGTATATGAAATTTTGCATATTTTTGTGCGGTCAACTATTTTTAAGGCAGAAATATCGATTCACATTCAAACTATTTTGAAAAATAATTTATATAAATATAAAATCCTAATAATTGTCCACGCATAAAAATCAATGGAATTTAAGATCTTGTAATGAAAAAAAATTGAAACTAATCCCGGTTTGATGTGTTTTAAAAATGTACAGCCCATTTCTGGGCAAACCGACTGAAACTCTCCTCATCTTGAAAGATTTGCAGCCCAGCGGGCCGATAAAGCAAGTAGGCCTTGTTTGGGTATTTCTTTAAAAAAAGTAGAACTGGGCTAGCCATTTTCAGCAAGAAAAAAACACAACTCGGCTCATGATGTGGTAAACATAAATAAAACCCTGGCTAGACGGGCCACAGCCCCCGCACAGCCCCGTTGTTACCTTGATCCGTCGCTAAAACTAGTATAAATAACAACTGCTTGTTCCTCAAAAAAAACTGCGCGACTTGCTAGGTCCCTGGTGTCAGCCGCTGGTAGTGTAATTCTCTCGTTTATTGACTACATTGACAATGGCGTGAGCCCCAGATGTCCAACCATTAAGAGGAACCATATTTTTGAGCTTGTACTATAGAGGCACTTGCTTGTGTACTGCCATTACGCTAGTGGGTCCCTACTGTCATCCTCTCCACGTACAGTCATCTCCTTGTTCCTCTCGGTTCTTGATGACGTTGACAACGCAAGAGGGCGGCGCACCGCGCACGGCGAGCGAACCAAGGCCGCAAGGCGGAGGACGACGGCGAGGCCTCGGACAGAACGAACAGGAGCCGTTGAAGATGCGCCGGTCCAGTCGCAGGCGGAGGGGAGTACGAGGGTTGACTGGTTTGGGCGCGGGTGCGTGTTGGGGCTCACGTCGCCGGAGAATAACAGGACGTGTGGGGGAATAGAGGGAGGGACTGGCCAACGTTGGAGGGTACGTACGGTAGGCAGAGGTGTAGCCAGCCATGGGAGGCGGGAGCAGGCGGAGCCAACGGGGTGGTTTGGTTTGGGCGGCTGGAGGAAGAAGAAGACAAGAGATAGAAGATACACGACAGATGTTGGATGTCAATCCAACGGCTGGTAGGCAGAATCGTTTGTTGACTGGCTAGTAAGTCGACACCACCTTGGATAGGCTATTTCCTCGCGGGTCCCAAATGTCAGAATCCAAATCTGTCACAGTCATGCAGCCTTTCCTATGAAAATTTACAGCCCATTTGATGTGCTAGTTCGAAATAAGTTTGTGGGTGCTGGTGGGGGCTAATCACTTGGCTTCTGTAATGCACAGTGAGCTCAAGCAGCCGGCGAGAGTGATGTTATTTCCCTTGGTTGGGATTTGTTACAATATTTCACTCTAAATTAAACGAATGGCAAGCCATTTGCCTTGTTTCAAAGAAAATATGACAGTCACAGCGAGTTGAAAAGGGCAGGAACATCTAACTCCAGCTTACAAACTGTACAAAAGCACGAGAGTTAATTGTTGATTAGGTTTACAAAAAAACCAGATTGAAAAGGGCAACAACATCTAACTCCAGCGCTGTTTTCGGCAGTCACAGTCAAATGCATCGGTCAGGTCCATAGAATGAACATCCTGGGTCATAAAATTTACTGGATTATGACCACAATATGTTGTAAATAGAAGCCCGGCACGTTCAGAAGCTCTTTTGCCCACCTGAAACTCCTTTTTTTGCTCTTCGACATACCCATCCATCAAAACCTTGCTACTGATAAACTTAAGGCTGATGGACAATAGTAACCTCGCATTCAGCAGGAAGAATGTGACAAATCTTGTGTTTGCACGGTTGGCTACATATCGTTCTAGCGTTATTGTCTTCAATCGAATCTTATGAGAAGTGAGAAAATCCTGATGCTTACGAATCCACCGATTGGTTATAACTTTCTTACCCCGTCCTGTTGCCTAAATAGACATGAAGATTGAAAACAGTTAAGGTCTAAAAGAAGAGTGTCGAAAGAGCAATAGCTGAACGGTTAATTCTAGTACACTATATGCGGGCTTCCAATGTGCGTGAAATTATCACCTTTATATACAACTTCTCCAGACATGGAAACCATTGCAGCAAGCCAATAATCTTGTTTAGATCAAAACTATTCATTTGGATATATAAGATCTTGACAGAATCCAGCACCATTGATAGGCCATCCATGGAGAAACTCTTCATTGAGCATAGAACATAATGTTAGTACAAAATGTGTACTCCAAGATGATACATAAATTATGCACAGAAATTTAAAATGCAGCTTATGGTTACAAGTGTAGATGATAATATAAAGTACTCGAAGAACTGTGGAGCCAAACACCATATTGAAATGAGCACAGAGATCATGTATTACACCCAAGGTCTCCAGTTTAGGCGCATAGAGGACGGTTATTTGCAACGGTGAATAACTAGAATCAAGGATCAACCTTTGAAGTGAAGGGGCATCTTGGATGATGAGCTGCCTTCCGTCAAAAGAAATTCCAAGTCTTACAAGGTTAGGCGACTTTATTTGGAGACAACCGATTCTAACTATGAAAACAAGCACCAAGCACTCCAGCGCAGGGCAACTGGAGTGGATGATGCTGTGCAATGAGGCCTCCGATATACGAATCCACACAAGTGAAATTTTCTTGAGAAATGGGAGTTGAAGGTTTAGTACCAGATTGTCTGGTAGGTACCACAGCGCAAAGGTGGCGGTGTGGAGAGAGGATGAAAACCGCGAGATGGACATCGGTGCTGAGGGCACAAGTTCATGGCGTTCGGTATGTGGTATGTGATTTCCAGGGGAATAGTAGAACTCAAGCAGCTGTAGTTCTGTGAATTCAGGGGATTTCAGCCAGGCGTCCACCGTGCAGGGCATGGTATGCTTGCTCAGGTAGCATGATGGGATGCAGAGGCTTTGAACGGAGCCCTGGTGGGAGGAGATGATGGCTCTGGGATTTGAAAATCATGGAAGAGAGATAGCTGGCGACAGTCGAGATTAAGGGGCACGGCGCGCCATAGAGGGCGCCACCGAATTGGGAGGACTTGTGTGCGGCAGCAATCCTTGGTGGGGAGAAGCGAGATGATCTCCCCAAGGACGGTGTCCGGGAGATCGCTGATGCGGTCCACCCGAGATTCTACAGGTTCCTGGGATCCGGTGGGGGCGGGGTCGCCGCTTCTCCCCGCGCTGCCGGGTGCGGGATCTACAACAGGCGTCGCCGCTGGCGGAAGCCTCATCTTCTTGGCGCTGGGGTCAGCCGACTCCATTTTCCTCGAGGGCGTCGCATCGCACTCACGGTTTGAGCAGAGTAACGAATGACGAGCCTAGTTGTAGTGCGAGCGAAGAAGAAGGGGAGCTGGGGGTTTTCTGTAGGAGTGAGGAAGAAGGGGAGCTGGGGTTTTCTATAGGAGTGAGGTGAGGAATTTGGGGGTACGAGTGGAGCGAGCTGACTTGAGGTGGGTGGGAGCGAGGAGGAAGAAGAGCACCCAGGTTTTTTGGGGGGGGGGGCGGTGTGCTGGGTGTGTTTAGCGCCTCTCGTTCAGTAAATATATGGGCTTTTGAATTGATTTTACTATTTACTAGTGTGGATGGGATGTTTTGTCTTGGGCCCAGAGAAACAATTACTACTAGTACAGTGGAGACACTTCACAGCTACCCAGAAAAACAATTACTACTAGTATAGTGGAGACACTCTACCGCTTCTGGCTCCTCCTAGGTCATTGAAACGTCTCCCTCTACTGAATGTCGTGATACTTTTGTTCACCGACATGCGGGCCATGCAGCGCGCGGGCCCAAATGCCATCCACCAAATTAGAAGGCAGTATGCAGGCGGAGAGTCACCCCGGTCGTAGCGCGGCAGTAACGAGCCGTCGTATCACAAAACCCCACCTCCCCACAGTCTAAGTTTGACGGACGAAGCAACCATCATTTCACTCTTCGCTGAATCCCCTTCTCCCTCACCGTCTTCAAGAAAGGCAACACTCACATCTGCCACTGTTCTTCTCTCCGAACGAAGGGAAGGTAAGCGGATCCATGATGTTGGTATATTTTCGTTCAGTGAAAAAAAAGAACTTTTGCAAAGCAGTAACCGATCCTCACTCTCTTTTTTGTTTCATTGTCATTGCGATTGTGTTTTCCTTTCTGTGGTCTCCTAGTATTCGTCGGTTTCATGATGGACCAAGGAGAACCAGGCAAAGATCTGCCGATATTGGAGCAGACGCGGGAGGCTGATCCCCACGAGACAGAGAGCTCCAAGAAGATGGAGGCAACCACCGAGACGACCCCAGATACGCTCACGGCCACTACTGAGATGGTCAACACCCCGTTTGAGGTTACAGCCCCCGTGGCACTGCAGGAGTAGTTTTCCCCCTTCGAGG
>NC_057811.1:353592100-353603434 GCF_018294505.1 Triticum aestivum | reverse complement strand
AGTATGTGGTGATTTTTTTTAGAAAAGGAAGTATGTGGTGATTAATAATGCAAAATTATATTAGCTTCGATGCCATGCTATACATAGTGGTTTAAATAACTTGTGTTTCTTATACTGAAAAGTAATTCAGAATTTGTTTCTGTTTAAATTAGAGCCCTAATGCAGACAAGGATTGTGTGGTTGTACATGTCACTCGCTATGAGGCAGACGACCTGAATATACGCACTGGGAAAACAGAGTTCTTAGGCTGTTGGATCCTGGAAGCCATTTGCGGTTATACCAATGAAGAGTTGTATTCCACCCTCACTATTGTCAGGTGTGTTGTCCAGGGTGTACTGAAGCACAAGAAGTTCAAAGCTACTCCTTCGTTTGTGAGGCATACTGTTCTTGTCAAGCTTACGCAGGAAGATGACATGGCATGCCTCCACAAGCAAGTTTATCAGTGGCAAGGCCACAAGGTTGTCTTCATGAAGGTTCACAGGATTGAGCTGCTGCGGGGCGTCCTCGATGATGTTCATGGCAAGGTCCGTCTTGTGTCCAGCCGAAATTAGATCGAGGCATGAAATAGTTGCCCCAGCTAGTGTTTAATAGTAGTTTGGATTGTGTCTAATTATCCGAACCTTTCCTGTTATCGACCCCTCTGGGGCTAATACTCTGTTTGAATCCGTCTATGGGAACTGCTGCTACTTTTGTGTGCCCGTGAATCATGTGAGAACCATCATAATTGTTGCCGAAACAGATGCGTCCTCACTAGTTTTTTCATGAATATGGCATGGTAAGACATAAGTTGTCACGGTTTATCATACGAGCAGTGTGTGTTTTGATGAAATAGAGCACTCGTTCGAGAATCGTGCGCCGACGTATACATAAGTACTTGTAAACACTATTGGTGCTACCCCACTTGTAAGCAGTTGCGCAAAACACGGCACATTGGCTCAGCTCACTTCAACACTAGGCTATCGACCAGCTAACAATCAACAATCTGTTGTCTGACATATAAGCAACTATGTATCTTGTTACAGTGGTTCATGCAATTAATTGAGGCCACAATGTAATAAATTCCAAACGTTCACACACTAGTCCAGTGCTCATGTGGAACACTCACATTAAACTCGTGTTCATAAAAAACTTGAAAAGCATAAGTTAAGCAATTTTATACATCTCAATGATTTATAGAACATAACAAACATATACTAGTTCACAGCAAAAGACAAAGTTGTGAGAAGGTTTACAAATCAGAAAAAACAAGCAAGGCTTCTCTGAGCAAAGGGCCTCCCGGCGGGCTTAAATTTCCTGGAGTTCACTCTGGTTTTTTCTTGTTGCCACCATACAGGGTTAGGTTCTCTCATTCCAGAATAACCAATTATAATTGTGGTCTCAGCTGGAATGCTGAACTGAACCATGCAGTGTACTGACCAGCTGAAATGCTTGTGCATTCCACTAAATTTAAGCACTGCTATTTGCAGAAATAAGCAGACCACAATGCCTCTTGTCCGCACACCTGTCCAAAAAACAGTCGTGTAGCCGTGCCAGCTAGTCCTCGGTCCATGGATGAACTGGTAGAAAGTGCATTCCGGACTAGGATGCAGTTGTTTTCGCTCGTCCCTGCACTGCAATCAGGAAGTAAAACGTACGAATCAGCTTCTTTTAGATTACGTTGGTCATTCTACCTTAGTTACTACCAATGTAGGGATACCTTGAAGACGGGAGGTTAGACGACGGCAACGAGGGATAGCCATCTCATTTTGCACAGTTGTACTAAAACTGAGGTGTGTGCTTTTGATTGCGCGGATAGAAACGATACGGAGACAGACATCCCGAAACGATATGGAGACAGACATCCCTGTTTGCACAAATACGAAATACGATTATTTAAACAGTGACAGATATTACTACTTTCCCCCGTTTCCTCTTAGAACCAAGTCCTAGATTCATGCTACAGCTTTCCCACTTTCTTCCCTGTTTGAACCAACGCTTTGAGTCGACTGTATGAACTAGCTTTACTTCTAATAATAGTAGAAGTCTAGGTGGCTTTGGAACAGCGGACGGAAGTAGAAAAGGATCCACACGAAGGGAGCTAGGGCAGTAGAGCAAGGCAGGTTTCGAAGGAATATATACCTGAGGGTCGTCGGCATGTGGCAAAGACGGCGTCGGGAGGCCGCATCTTGGCAACAATACCGCAGGGAGGAACAAGGGGTCGGAGGCCCTCTTGAGCCGGCGCTCTCTCGGAGAGAACGACATGGCCGCCGATCGGGACGCGCGGGCAGCCGTTGGTCTCCTCCCTCGCCGCCGATGACAGCGTGAATGATGCACCTACACCCCTGCCCCGGTCAAGGTTGTCCGGCCGGTATTTGTGACCAGCCGTGAGCTGAGAGAGAGTGTGGCCACCTATGTGTTGCTTAGATCTGGAGAGCATGAGAGAGTGAACGAGAGGAACCCTAGTAAAGCAAGCGCTAAGGCTCCTGCTTTTATATATAGTGGAGTGATTTTGTTGTACCAGCTTCAAAATAATGCGCTCCTACGTGTACCCGCGAGTGGGTGTGAGAGAACTAGTGCGTGCGTGCACCGCTTCTCTTCGTGAGAGTACAATATACTATGCCCAAAGAACGTTCGCCGCAAGAGTAATAGTATAAGTGTGTGACGTGTGAGCTAAAATAAAATGTGCGCGCCGTCTTTTGTTTTTTAGAAGTTCTGAGGGTAGGGTGTGAAGAGCACATATGTGCGTGACGTCTACCTGCAGATAGACGGTGGGTGCGACGTGCGAGTCTGCGAGAGGACTCGGGAGAGTCCTGACTCGTGAGGGTGCGTGTGCATGAGAGAGAGGGGCACGTATCAATGCAATGCATGTGCCCATAAATCATTATCCAACAAACGTTCGCCACAAGCCTTTTCCTGACGAACGCCGTAAGAACCGTTAGATCGGCATCCGATAGTGTCAGTTTTGCCATGTCATTTAACAGAACAGCCACTCCTCCTACACACAAATCTTCCACGTGAGTGTTAACAACTGCCGTATGCTCCCTCCGTTCCGAAATGCAGTGCATATAGCTTTATTGAAAATTCGAACCTCGCAAACTTTTATCGAGTTTTCGTGTACCAAATTGCACATGTAGAATACCATGTATATATCATTTCATTCATCTTCGAGAGGTAACTATAAAGATGGGTGAGGAGTCTACAAAGAAATACCATCGTATCACCCGCAGCAATTTCTAGCATCCTTTAGTGTCGAGGAATATCATAGGAACTCTATATGATATGATTTTTATAGGATTTTTCCCTTTAGAGCCAACTGGTTCATAGGAATAGATTCATATACTCCACATTTCAAAGGAAATAAACATGATATCATTTCTATAGCTTTAGAGCCAGTTGGTTCATATGAATGGATTCCTATACTCCCTTAATTTCAAAGGAAAATAAACATTAGCGTATATTCAATAGAAAAGTTCCTATGATATGAACCAAATTACATCTCTTTTCTAATCCCTCCTCATAGGAATTGAGATACATGTCATCTCTAGATTCAATAGAAAAGTTCCTATGATGTGAACCAAATGACATCTCTTTTCCAATCCCTACTCATAGGAATTGAGATGCTCCATGTCATCTCTTTCCCTACAACTTCCATGTATACATCTTCTATTCCTAAATAGGTAGTACAACCCACTAGTAGCTCTTTTCCAAAACATGCAACTATGGCACAAGAACTATATAGTGTGCCAATAACTTTGAAAGATGGTCGCTGGATGAAGCTAACCCGACAGTGTAGAGATAGGCAAATCCGAGCAGTACTGGCCATTGGATATCATCAACATTCCACCAGAACTGCCAGATGTACAATTTAGAAGACTCCATGGTTGAACTTAAGCATAATGCACAAACCTCAAAACACAAGCACTTCTCCTTTGTTCTAGAATCTTCTGTATCATAATTGATTATTTTTTTCTAAATGAATTGCCATTATTTGTTTTTTACTTTATGATTTACAATGCACAACCCCATGAATCTTAACATTTTTATAAAACTAATTGATTTTGAATGAGATGAACTATAAGAACTAAACGAACATCTACATCATGCATATGACTCAAAGCTTTACATGCTATAGTGTGTATTTATTCATAATTTGGTTTCGAAATCTCATGCATTCAATACATGTGTACCTTACTAGTTTTGAGTAGAGTAGCAAATTTCACGCGGCCCCGGGTATATCAAAATGCAGGGCCCATGCATCATTGCCTTTCGGTCGAACCTACGTCCACAATTTTTTGTACGTACTATATCTCCACTGGTCCTTGAACCTAAAATGCTGCCTCGTTCCCGTAAAACCAAGCGGCCGACACATATTTAAGGCGTCGACTCGAACCCGTTTACTACGACGTGGCCCCGCACGCCGTAGTACTCCTACAAACCCTACCGCCGCACTCATCATCGGTTTTCTTCAAGAGGACGAGGGAGAAGCCGATTTGTAGTGGAGGCGCTTTAAAAAAGGATCTGTAGTGGACACCCCTACCCTAGGGTGCCCTAGGTAGCTGCCGCACGAATCATTGTTTTCTCTTTTCTTTATGCTCTTGCGCCCTAGAGTGAAACGATGGTTGCTTCGTCCGTCCAGCTTAATGCGGGAAAGGTGGGGCTTTGTGATTTGACCCCTCATCGCTCATTTTCTACTACTGCGGCGCTACAACCAGGGTGCCTCCAATTCCAACCGCTGCTCCGAACTATAATTTGGTGCATCGCACGTGGAACAAGACGGTGGATGAGCCACATGTCGGCCAAAGGGGTCCTGTTAAGTGTGTCGCCATTTCGTGTGCGGACTGACCCTGCTTGAGTTGCTATGCCAACACGCAGGAGCAGCCTACCACTTGGTTTTGCTCCTTGGTGAATCCCGACTATATTGATCTAAAAAGATATGTCCTAAACTACCCTCTTCATCTCGGTTTTTTTACTTTTAGGCGTCTCGGTTTATAGGGTCTGCACGTAGTTCTAGGTCATCCATTTGAGTAACTAAATATGAGTTACTATGTCACAAAAAGTATATCATTAGATTCTTAAGCGGATGTAGTTGTATTTTAAAGTCGAGGGCGGGGCTTTTCCTGCGCGGTAGGCGGGGCAGTTCCGCCTAGTCGGTTCGACAGAGACGTGAGAAGACGAGGGAGTAGGCTGCTGCAAACGTAGGGCTGTGTGATTTGACAGCAAGTTACTGCTGGACAGGTGGGGCCCCGTGATTTGACTTGCCATTATCATTTTAACTGCGGCGCTACGACCGGCGTGAGTCTCCCGATTCCTGACCACCTCCATACAGGTGCCTCTCCCAATGCTCCACCATTTGGTAGAGGCTGGCTCTTGCATGAGAGCCCACTACTCCACTTTCCTTGCCTCTCTTTCCTCCACATATGCAAAAATGCCATGTAAAGCACACTATTGTACTTACTTTTTCTTGCTCCTATAGGTGCTTAAGCTTGCCACATAGGCATAAAGTCTGATGTGGCAAGTTAATCAAGAAGAGAGAGACTAGTTTGGTGACCCAAGGAAGAAACGGTGCTAAGCGCATGTACCTAGGTGAAAAGACAATTTTGAGTCTATTGCTAATTAAATGAAGCAAACTTAGCAACACCATTTCATTGGAAGAGCTCACTCCTTGGCAAATGCAATAAATACTAGTACTCCCTGTGTCCCATAATATAAGAACGTTTTTGGCACTACACTAGTGTCAAAAACGTTCTTATATTATTGGACGGAGGGAGTATGAAGAAAGTGATAGAGAGGAGTAAAAAATACACTTATAGCCAACCTTATAGCCAACCTTGTTGTAGTATGAGTGACTAAGTGATGACTATGTATGACATGCCAACATCAGATAGCCTAACGCACCATGTTAAATCTCCAAGGGCGCGACCGCGCGAGCGACGCGGCGGTCGTGGTAGGCGCGACCATGATACGGGCTGCTGGCAGCCCTTGGATCTGAGATCAAACGGTCGCATGCTAAGTTGCTGAAAATTTGCAGAATAACCCTCCAGGATGGGATATTCACCCATAGGTCTAGAATCACGCCATGCAACCGTTCGATCTCAGATCCAAGGGCTCTCGGACGCCCGTATTATGGGAGAATGGAAAGCCACTACCCAGCCGTTCACACGCTGGCAGTTCGCTCCTACTCGTCCCCACACGTCCTTCAATACTACGGCGGTTCGCTCCTAGTCGTCCCGTCCATTCACATTACGGCAGTTCCACTAATCCTAACCCTCCTTCCAAATCCATGGCGTCCCAAATCTCCACGATCGGCGGTGAGTACAAGGTTAGAACCATCACCGGCGATGAGTTCGACGTCATCTACACCCATTCTTCCGCGACGGTGAAAGGATGCCTTTCTCGCTTCAGACGCATGTTCGAAAACTCAGATGATGAGTGGGTCGTTGGGCTAGATGTTGAGTACACCACAGTTCTGGGACGAGAGAAGGATCTAAAGGACGAAGAGAGGAAGAAGCCCACTGTGATCCAGGTTTGCGTACATACCGTTTGCTTGGTCTACCACATATGCCATGCCGATGTTGAGTGCCAGGATTTTAAGAAATTCGTTACTGTAGACTTTAAGAACGACAAAGAAGTCCTGGGTCGGATAGGCCTCGTTGTAGGCAACCCCTTCGACCTCCAGAAGAATCGGCTGGTGCCCTCTCGTCAGCCTTCAATGCTGAACCTGGCAGCCATGGTTCATCCTTCGTACCGTAAACTGGAGAAACCTCATTACACGTTTCATTGTCATGCATGGCAGCGGAATGTACTTGATATAGACCACATCCACTACGCTGCAATGGATGGCTACCTTTGTTTCAATATCTACAAGGGTTGGATGATGAGCAACATCCAAGTGTGCGGTTCAAACAAAGAAGTATCGGCCAAGAGGAAGAGGGACAAGGACGAAGTCGAGGACGTGGACGAGGACTCCGAGTAAGGTGGCAGTGTCGTTGCTCATGGTGGTTCTAAACTTCTAATGCAGTGTCCACCGGATTAGTTGCATAGTTTAATTTCAGGTGTGCTTAGTTTATTTTGAGGGGTGTGTTGTGCTGAGCCCCCAGCAGAACTATGTTATGTTTCTTCACGTTACTTTAACTCTTAAGTATGTACATACTACTAGTATTACTTTAATAGAATTTAGCACCCCAATTAAGCACGTACTAGCTTTTTTAATAGTACTATATGCATAATTTGGCGACGAGCGCTCTCTATATGTACCACCTTTTTTTTAATTTCAACTTTTGCTCCATGGCGCAATCCATCGATAGTACTACTGTACAAAAGTATACATTTTTTAAAAGGCTAGAGTACTGTTCATCACATATATAGCCAGTTAAATTCTCAACCTAGAACGACGTGCATGCCATGTAGTAAACCGATACGGAGGAAGTATAGTAAAAATGAGGTGATTTTACCGAGCGATCGGCGGGGGAGCATGGCCTGTCATGCGGTCCCACGTGCCATGATGTACCACGGCGATGCGTGTGTCCCTCTTGAGGCAGAAGCAATACTACGTGGTTTGAGATGATGGCGAACCGAAGTGTAAAATAATGGTTGCTTCGTCCGTCTGGGAAGGTGCGGCATTGTGATTTGACGTCTCATTGCTCATTACTACTACTGGGCCGGTACGAGTGGGGTGCGTCCCCCTGCTGTTCTGCACTGTTATTTGGTGCTTGACACGTCGACCCAGTTGCTATATGTCCCACATGTCGGCGACAGGAAGTACATAATTCATGAAAGGGAGCGCCGACGGAGGAGTATACTACAGAATTCATGAAAGGGAGCGACCTAGTTTTGAAAAAATCTGTTTTTACGGAGTACGTACCCACTAGGGTTTATAGGGCTCATTTAAAAAACATTCGTTTTTCCGTTTCATAAGTCTCAATTCTACTATACTAGTAGTAGTACCATTACATGTTGGATTCCGAGGTGCGTTAGATCACCCGACGCAAGCAGTGTCAAGAGGAAACTAACCAATGCATGTACAAGTTCATGGAAATTTAGTGGTCATTCATGCATTCGTTCTAATTAATGCCTCGGTAAACATAACTTCTTGAGAAAAACGAGCGTACTAATTACTTGTGCAAACTATGAAATTAATTCGACCACTCACCGTCTACCTTGGTTGGAGAGATTTTGAAATTGAGCCATAAACTGGAAAGGAGGGAGTAGTAACTTTTGTCTCGATTACTATTTGTGGCCTTGTATAGATGCAAAATGTATTTTTTTATAGTGGCCTTGTATAAGTAAAATGGAGGGAGTACTAACCAAAGTACGTAGTAGGGACGAGGAGTAAACGGAGGGAGTAGTAAAATTTTCTCCTCGTGCTGCAAGCCACCGCGCGCGTGGGCGAGGGAGCGGGCGTAAAGGCGTACAGTAGTAGTACTACTACTACTACTACTCGTAAGCAAGCTTCGCCTCATCCTGCGAGCCACCACGCCCGTGGGCGGGGGAGATGGCGTACTAAGCAAGCTTCTCCCCGTTCTGCGAGTTGACGGGACACATCAAAAGTACTCCAGTGTATAGAGCCTTGCCTCTAAGGTAGGCCCCACATGGTTTGCCTCGTTTTTTAATTTAACATAACGCGTCAAGTCGCAATTTGTTTGTTCACCCGTGGTAGACGATCCTCCCTCCACCAAGTGGACAACCAGTACACGTGCCAAATTACCACGTGGGCTGCCTTTTTCGTACAGAAATGAGCTCCACCGTGTACCCGCGTGCGTGTGGTTGTGAAAGAGACGGGAGTATGTGCGCCGTGCGTGCACCTCTTCTATTCGTGCACGTCCCCCACCTACGTGGGTGTGTGTGAGAGAGATACAAACCTAGACATAATGCGCCGTCCATCCCCATGCCTCCGCCCAGTCTGACCACCAGTCACCACCACGCCCCACTCCTCCTCACCTTATCTCTCATCTTTCTCCCTCCATTTTTATATACAAGGGGCCACTATCAAAATTACAATTTGCAGATATACAAGGCCACTAACACTAATTGATGCAATATTAATGGTGTTTGCCTTGTGGTACTAGCAAAGGAGGACATTAATTATCCCTTGCATGCATGCGGGAGTTTGTAAAAAAATGCATCTTGATGTTCCGTGCAATGCACGGGCATCTTGCTAGTCCATGAATACAACACATGGCAAAATTCCACGGCGAACGAGGGATTTGAATCTGTTGGGAGGGGCTGTTTGGATCTTGCCCGGGGTAGCCAAAATATTGGCGACCCTTTTATCCACCGGTGCCTTTGCCACCGACGAACGAGGAATGGCTCGGGTGCTCATGCTGTCATGCATCCTCCAGCGCGCACGTTGGAGACGAGCTCACACGAGCTGTTTTTTTTGTCCCACAACGCCGCCCGAGCCGCCCGCAGACCGACCGGCGACCCGCAAATTACGCCATCCAACCGCAACCGCACACATTATGACAGCAACTCAACCAACCGGACGAAATTCACGCAAACACGTAGACAAACTGATATTTCATATAAACAACGACAGAAATCATATAAAATACCGGATTTTCATACAAACATGATGGATTTCATTACATTCAAATGAACTACGCGGTGCTAGTTCTGGATAGCACAGGTATATAATACCTGGCCTAAATGGTCGCCCGCCGATCGATTTGTGTTCCTCATGTCCGACAGCACGATCACCGGACTGCCGGGAGCCCCGGAGGTATATGCTTCAGCGCAAAGGACGGCTCGCTTCCCCACTGCCCAACTGATATCATTGGCTGGTGCCGAAGATGATGGTGGCTGGCACCGGTTCGAGTTCATCACCGGCCACTACTTCGCCATGGCCGGCACCGGCTCGAGTTCATCCTAACATTCCCCTCTTCGGTGAGCCCATGCGGGGTCGACGAAGGTCCTCGCAACAAAAGGATCTGGCAAGACACCTGCTGTGTATGCCAGCGTCGCCTCCGCGGTGGCCTTCATTGGACCCAAGCGGCGGTGGCCTGCCGTGTTCTACTTCTCCACGATGATGGCGGCGGACGCGGAGGCGCTGGCCACCGAATCGTCGCTCTCCGCGCTCCCGGCTTCTGTCGCTGCTTGCATGGCGCGGCTGCCGGCATGGGGTCTCGGCCACAGAAGCGGGAGACGCGGTACGAGGCGGCGGCGTGGACGGCAGCAACGACGCCCGTGCGCCGCTCCTCGTCGAGCTGGCCTGGAGCCGAGAGTTGCTGAACCGCGCGCCAGCTTGGGGCGGCAACTGGCTCCATCGGGCGAGGGGAGGGAGGTGGATCAGCGAGCTGCATAGCTCGTATCCAGCGGGCTACCCAGCCGGCTTGGATGCGGAATAACTACTCTTCATAAGCCATTGTAAGAGTGGACAAAATGGTGGAGGAGATAGGGGAGCGGCGGAGGTGTGCGATTCTTGGCCGGCGTTTGGCCTCGTTTAAATAGGAGATTAAATAGACGGCGGACGGGAGGAGCTCGGCCGGCGTTGCGTTTAACGCCGGCCCGGTCATGAACGGACGTGTGTCCAAAGTGGGTTTCTTGGCTTCCACACGGGCGGGTTTCATGGAGGCGTTTGAATGCGGCACGGAGGCGTGTTCAGCCGGGCGTGCCGCGAGTGGCGCCCTCGACTCTGACCGATGATACCGCGTCGTTCTTCCACTGACGTGTGGGCTCTTTTGGTGCATGGCCTGCACGTCAGTGACCCAGCGCAGGCGGCGGACAGCAGAGGAACCTTTGGTGGGCCAGGGCGGTCAGAAGCGGGCATTTCATAAACCGATGATTGTTCATTGAGTGTGACCTCATCTTTTTCATGTAGATAAGCCTACTATGTTGATAGCCCGTTCGATACGTTGTGATTCATAAAGACCGCTGCAAACATCAATGTTCTGCTTATCACAGATAAGGTTGATTAATACCCGTAATAATCCATGTCCTTAACAAAGGGTGCATGCACGTATAGGTTGAGCGTGTGTCTTGCGTCGTGTGATGTGTGCATGCAGGCGTGCGAGTGTTGCGTGCGTGCAAGGGTACGTTTCAGTGTTGCATGCATGGGTGCGTACGTGCGTGTGTTCGTGAGTGCATGTGTACATGTCAGTGTTGCACGCCAGCATGCGTGGGTGTGTACGTGTCAGTGTTGCATGCCTACATGCGTGCGTGTCTTGCGTCCGTGCATGTGTACGTGCGGGGTGAGGCTACACGTCAGTCGACTGACTTTTTCATCTCTGGTCATTAGATTTTCCAGCCGTTGGATACGAAATCAAGGGCCTCCAGTTTATCATCAAACTCCACCCCCCGTGACCCGCCAACCACCACCGGCTGAACCGCCAGCCCCCTCCGCCCGCGGCCGGCCCGCCC